>NW_028233544.1:0-56534 GCF_054856555.1 Leptonotus elevatus | reverse complement strand
ATTTTGACATTTTCACCTGAAGTGTACAATCAGGCTGAAAATGCATTTAAAGCCATAAAAAGTTCATTTTGGCTCTCACACCTTAACTAAATGTTGTAGACTCAAACTTTTTGCTGTCATTAGTGTATTTTAGCAAAATGAAGATGATTCAAGCATTAATTTCATTGTGCTTTTGCTCATTTTGAAGATTTTGACATTTTCACCTGAAGTGTACAATCGGGCTGAAAATGCATTTAAAGCCATAAAAAGTTCATTTTGGCTCTCACACCTTAACTAAATGTTGTAGACTCAAACTTTTTGCTGTCATTAGTGTATTTTAGCAAAATGAAGATGATTCAAGCATTAATTTCATTGTGCTTTTGCTCATTTTGAAGATTTTGACATTTTCACCTGAAGTGTACAATCAGGCTGAAAATGCATTTAAAGCCATAAAAAGTTCATTTTGGCTCTCACACCTTAACTAAATGTTGTAGACTCAAACTTTTTGCTGTCATTAGTGTATGTTAGCAAAATGAAGATGATTCAACCATTAATTTCATTGTGCTTTTGCTCATTTTGAAGATTTTGACATTTTCACCTGAAGTGTACAATCAGGCTGAAAATGCATTTAAAGCCATAAAAAGTTCATTTTGGCTCTCACACCTTAACTAAATGTTGTAGACTCAAACTTTTTGCTGTCATTAGTGTATTTTAGCAAAATGAAGATGATTCAAGCATTAATTTCATTGTGCTTTTGCTCATTTTGAAGATTTTGACATTTTCACCTGAAGTGTACAATCGGGCTGAAAATGCATTTAAAGCCATAAAAAGTTCATTTTGGCTCTCACACCTTAACTAAATGTTGTAGACTCAAACTTTTTGCTGTGATTAGTGTATTTTAGCAAAATGAAGATGATTCAAGCATTAATTTCATTGTGCTTTTGCTCATTTTGAAGATTTTGACATTTTCACCTGAAGTGTACAATCGGGCTGAAAATGCATTTAAAGCCATAAAAAGTTCATTTTGGCTCTCACACCTTAACTAAATGTTGTAGACTCAAACTTTTTGCTGTCATTAGTGTATTTTAGCAAAATGAAGATGATTCAAGCATTAATTTCATTGTGCTTTTGCTCATTTTGAAGATTTTGACATTTTCACCTGAAGTGTACAATTAGGGGCTGAAAACGCGTTTAAAGCAATAAAAAGTTCATTTTGGCTCTCACACCTTAACTAAATGTTGTAGACTCAAACTTTTTGCTGTCATTAGTGTATGTTAGCAAAATGAAGATGATTCAAGCATTAATTTCATTGTGCTTTTGCTCATTTTGAAGATTTTGACATTTTCACCTGAAGTGTACAATCAGGCTGAAAATGCATTTAAAGCCATAAAAAGTTCATTTTGGCTCTCACACCTTAACTAAATGTTGTAGACTCAAACTTTTTGCTGTCATTAGTGTATTTTAGCAAAATGAAGATGATTCAAGCATTAATTTCATTGTGCTTTTGCTCATTTTGAAGATTTTGACATTTTCACCTGAAGTGTACAATCGGGCTGAAAATGCATTTAAAGCCATAAAAAGTTCATTTTGGCTCTCACACCTTAACTAAATGTTGTAGACTCAAACTTTTTGCTGTCATTAGTGTATTTTAGCAAAATGAAGATGATTCAAGCATTAATTTCATTGTGCTTTTGCTCATTTTGAAGATTTTGACATTTTCACCTGAAGTGTACAATCAGGCTGAAAATGCATTTAAAGCCATAAAAAGTTCATTTTGGCTCTCACACCTTAACTAAATGTTGTAGACTCAAACTTTTTGCTGTCATTAGTGTATGTTAGCAAAATGAAGATGATTCAACCATTAATTTCATTGTGCTTTTGCTCATTTTGAAGATTTTGACATTTTCACCTGAAGTGTACAATCAGGCTGAAAATGCATTTAAAGCCATAAAAAGTTCATTTTGGCTCTCACACCTTAACTAAATGTTGTAGACTCAAACTTTTTGCTGTCATTAGTGTATTTTAGCAAAATGAAGATGATTCAAGCATTAATTTCATTGTGCTTTTGCTCATTTTGAAGATTTTGACATTTTCACCTGAAGTGTACAATCGGGCTGAAAATGCATTTAAAGCCATAAAAAGTTCATTTTGGCTCTCACACCTTAACTAAATGTTGTAGACTCAAACTTTTTGCTGTCATTAGTGTATTTTAGCAAAATGAAGATGATTCAAGCATTAATTTCATTGTGCTTTTGCTCATTTTGAAGATTTTGACATTTTCACCTGAAGTGTACAATCGGGCTGAAAATGCATTTAAAGCCATAAAAAGTTCATTTTGGCTCTCACACCTTAACTAAATGTTGTAGACTCAAACTTTTTGCTGTCATTAGTGTATTTTAGCAAAATGAAGATGATTCAAGCATTAATTTCATTGTGCTTTTGCTCATTTTGAAGATTTTGACATTTTCACCTGAAGTGTACAATCGGGCTGAAAATGCATTTAAAGCCATAAAAAGTTCATTTTGGCTCTCACACCTTAACTAAATGTTGTAGACTCAAACTTTTTGCTGTCATTGGTGTATGTTAGCAAAATGAAGATGATTCAAGCATTAATTTCATTGTGCATTTGCTCATTTTGAAGATTTTGACATTTTCACCTGAAGTGTACAATTAGGGGCTGAAAACGCGTTTAAAGCAATAAAAAGTTCATTTTGGCTCTCACACCTTAACTAAATGTTGTAGACTCAAACTTTTTGCTGTCATTAGTATATTTTAGCAAAATGAAGATGATTCAAGCATTAATTTTATTGTGCTTTTGCTCATTTTGAAGATTTTGACATTTTCACCTGAAGTGTACAATCGGGCTGAAAATGCATTTAAAGCCATAAAAAGTTCATTTTGGCTCTCACACCTTAACTAAATGTTGTAGACTCAAACTTTTTGCTGTCATTAGTGTATGTTAGCAAAATGAAGATGATTCAAGCATTAATTTCATTGTGCTTTTGCTCATTTTGAAGATTTTGACATTTTCACCTGAAGTGTACAATCAGGCTGAAAATGCATTTAAAGCCATAAAAAGTTCGTTTTGGCTCTCACACCTTAACTAAATGTTGTAGACTCAAACTTTTTGCTGTCATTAGTGTATTTTAGCAAAATGAAGATGATTCAAGCATTAATTTCATTGTGCTTTTGCTCATTTTGAAGATTTTGACATTTTCACCTGAAGTGTACAATTAGGGGCTGAAAACGCGTTTAAAGCAATAAAAAGTTCATTTTGGCTCTCACACCTTAACTAAATTTTGTAGACTCAAACTTTTTGCTGTCATTAGTGTATTTTAGCAAAATGAAGATGATTCAAGCATTAATTTCATTGTGCTTTTGCTCATTTTGAAGATTTTGACATTTTCACCTGAAGTGTACAATTAGGGGCTGAAAACGCGTTTAAAGCAATAAAAAGTTCATTTTGGCTCTCACACCTTAACTAAATGTTGTAGACTCAAACTTTTTGCTGTCATTAGTATATTTTAGCAAAATGAAGATGATTCAAGCATTAATTTTATTGTGCTTTTGCTCATTTTGAAGATTTTGACATTTTCACCTGAAGTGTACAATCAGGCTGAAAATGCATTTAAAGCCATAAAAAGTTCATTTTGGCTCTCACACCTTAACTAAATGTTGTAGACTCAAACTTTTTGCTGTCATTAGTGTATTTTAGCAAAATGAAGATGATTCAAGCATTAATTTCATTGTGCTTTTGCTCATTTTGAAGATTTTGACATTTTCACCTGAAGTGTACAATCAGGCTGAAAATGCATTTAAAGCCATAAAAAGTTCATTTTGGCTCTCACACCTTAACTAAATGTTGTAGACTCAAACTTTTTGCTGTCATTAGTGTATTTTAGCAAAATGAAGATGATTCAAGCATTAATTTCATTGTGCTTTTGCTCATTTTGAAGATTTTGACATTTTCACCTGAAGTGTACAATCGGGCTGAAAATGCATTTAAAGCCATAAAAAGTTCATTTTGGCTCTCACACCTTAACTAAATGTTGTAGACTCAAACTTTTTGCTGTCATTAGTGTATTTTAGCAAAATGAAGATGATTCAAGCATTAATTTCATTGTGCTTTTGCTCATTTTGAAGATTTTGACATTTTCACCTGAAGTGTACAATCGGGCTGAAAATGCATTTAAAGCCATAAAAAGTTCATTTTGGCTCTCACACCTTAACTAAATGTTGTAGACTCAAACTTTTTGCTGTCATTAGTGTATGTTAGCAAAATGAAGATGATTCAAGCATTAATTTCATTGTGCTTTTGCTCATTTTGAAGATTTTGACATTTTCACCTGAAGTGTACAATCAGGCTGAAAATGCATTTAAAGCCATAAAAAGTTCATTTTGGCTCTCACACCTTAACTAAATGTTGTAGACTCAAACTTTTTGCTGTCATTAGTGTATTTTAGCAAAATGAAGATGATTCAAGCATTAATTTCATTGTGCTTTTGCTCATTTTGAAGATTTTGACATTTTCACCTGAAGTGTACAATCGGGCTGAAAATGCATTTAAAGCCATAAAAAGTTCATTTTGGCTCTCACACCTTAACTAAATGTTGTAGACTCAAACTTTTTGCTGTCATTAGTGTATTTTAGCAAAATGAAGATGATTCAAGCATTAATTTCATTGTGCTTTTGCTCATTTTGAAGATTTTGACATTTTCACCTGAAGTGTACAATTAGGGGCTGAAAACGCGTTTAAAGCAATAAAAAGTTCATTTTGGCTCTCACACCTTAACTAAATGTTGTAGACTCAAACTTTTTGCTGTCATTAGTGTATGTTAGCAAAATGAAGATGATTCAAGCATTAATTTCATTGTGCTTTTGCTCATTTTGAAGATTTTGACATTTTCACCTGAAGTGTACAATCAGGCTGAAAATGCATTTAAAGCCATAAAAAGTTCATTTTGGCTCTCACACCTTAACTAAATGTTGTAGACTCAAACTTTTTGCTGTCATTAGTGTATTTTAGCAAAATGAAGATGATTCAAGCATTAATTTCATTGTGCTTTTGCTCATTTTGAAGATTTTGACATTTTCACCTGAAGTGTACAATCGGGCTGAAAATGCATTTAAAGCCATAAAAAGTTCATTTTGGCTCTCACACCTTAACTAAATGTTGTAGACTCAAACTTTTTGCTGTCATTAGTGTATTTTAGCAAAATGAAGATGATTCAAGCATTAATTTCATTGTGCTTTTGCTCATTTTGAAGATTTTGACATTTTCACCTGAAGTGTACAATCAGGCTGAAAATGCATTTAAAGCCATAAAAAGTTCATTTTGGCTCTCACACCTTAACTAAATGTTGTAGACTCAAACTTTTTGCTGTC
This sequence comes from Leptonotus elevatus, assembly GCF_054856555.1. NCBI lineage: Eukaryota > Metazoa > Chordata > Actinopteri > Syngnathiformes > Syngnathidae > Leptonotus > Leptonotus elevatus. The sequence goes on along the minus strand of NW_028233544.1, from coordinate 51,170 downwards.
ATTAGTGTATGTTAGCAAAATGAAGATGATTCAACCATTAATTTCATTGTGCTTTTGCTCATTTTGAAGATTTTGACATTTTCACCTGAAGTGTACAATCAGGCTGAAAATGCATTTAAAGCCATAAAAAGTTCATTTTGGCTCTCACACCTTAACTAAATGTTGTAGACTCAAACTTTTTGCTGTCATTAGTGTATTTTAGCAAAATGAAGATGATTCAAGCATTAATTTCATTGTGCTTTTGCTCATTTTGAAGATTTTGACATTTTCACCTGAAGTGTACAATCGGGCTGAAAATGCATTTAAAGCCATAAAAAGTTCATTTTGGCTCTCACACCTTAACTAAATGTTGTAGACTCAAACTTTTTGCTGTGATTAGTGTATTTTAGCAAAATGAAGATGATTCAAGCATTAATTTCATTGTGCTTTTGCTCATTTTGAAGATTTTGACATTTTCACCTGAAGTGTACAATCGGGCTGAAAATGCATTTAAAGCCATAAAAAGTTCATTTTGGCTCTCACACCTTAACTAAATGTTGTAGACTCAAACTTTTTGCTGTCATTAGTGTATTTTAGCAAAATGAAGATGATTCAAGCATTAATTTCATTGTGCTTTTGCTCATTTTGAAGATTTTGACATTTTCACCTGAAGTGTACAATTAGGGGCTGAAAACGCGTTTAAAGCAATAAAAAGTTCATTTTGGCTCTCACACCTTAACTAAATGTTGTAGACTCAAACTTTTTGCTGTCATTAGTGTATGTTAGCAAAATGAAGATGATTCAAGCATTAATTTCATTGTGCTTTTGCTCATTTTGAAGATTTTGACATTTTCACCTGAAGTGTACAATCAGGCTGAAAATGCATTTAAAGCCATAAAAAGTTCATTTTGGCTCTCACACCTTAACTAAATGTTGTAGACTCAAACTTTTTGCTGTCATTAGTGTATTTTAGCAAAAGGAAGATGATTCAAGCATTAATTTCATTGTGCTTTTGCTCATTTTGAAGATTTTGACATTTTCACCTGAAGTGTACAATCGGGCTGAAAATGCATTTAAAGCCATAAAAAGTTCATTTTGGCTCTCACACCTTAACTAAATGTTGTAGACTCAAACTTTTTGCTGTCATTAGTGTATTTTAGCAAAATGAAGATGATTCAAGCATTAATTTCATTGTGCTTTTGCTCATTTTGAAGATTTTGACATTTTCACCTGAAGTGTACAATCAGGCTGAAAATGCATTTAAAGCCATAAAAAGTTCATTTTGGCTCTCACACCTTAACTAAATGTTGTAGACTCAAACTTTTTGCTGTCATTAGTGTATGTTAGCAAAATGAAGATGATTCAACCATTAATTTCATTGTGCTTTTGCTCATTTTGAAGATTTTGACATTTTCACCTGAAGTGTACAATCAGGCTGAAAATGCATTTAAAGCCATAAAAAGTTCATTTTGGCTCTCACACCTTAACTAAATGTTGTAGACTCAAACTTTTTGCTGTCATTAGTGTATTTTAGCAAAATGAAGATGATTCAAGCATTAATTTCATTGTGCTTTTGCTCATTTTGAAGATTTTGACATTTTCACCTGAAGTGTACAATCAGGCTGAAAATGCATTTAAAGCCATAAAAAGTTCATTTTGGCTCTCACACCTTAACTAAATGTTGTAGACTCAAACTTTTTGCTGTCATTAGTGTATTTTAGCAAAATGAAGATGATTCAAGCATTAATTTCATTGTGCTTTTGCTCATTTTGAAGATTTTGACATTTTCACCTGAAGTGTACAATTAGGGGCTGAAAACGCGTTTAAAGCAATAAAAAGTTCATTTTGGCTCTCACACCTTAACTAAATGTTGTAGACTCAAACTTTTTGCTGTCATTAGTGTATGTTAGCAAAATGAAGATGATTCAAGCATTAATTTCATTGTGCTTTTGCTCATTTTGAAGATTTTGACATTTTCACCTGAAGTGTACAATTAGGGGCTGAAAACGCGTTTAAAGCAATAAAAAGTTCATTTTGGCTCTCACACCTTAACTAAATGTTGTAGACTCAAACTTTTTGCTGTCATTAGTGTATGTTAGCAAAATGAAGATGATTCAAGCATTAATTTCATTGTGCTTTTGCTCATTTTGAAGATTTTGACATTTTCACCTGAAGTGTACAATCAGGCTGAAAATGCATTTAAAGCCATAAAAAGTTCATTTTGGCTCTCACACCTTAACTAAATGTTGTAGACTCAAACTTTTTGCTGTCATTAGTGTATTTTAGCAAAATGAAGATGATTCAAGCATTAATTTCATTGTGCTTTTGCTCATTTTGAAGATTTTGACATTTTCACCTGAAGTGTACAATCGGGCTGAAAATGCATTTAAAGCCATAAAAAGTTCATTTTGGCTCTCACACCTTAACTAAATGTTGTAGACTCAAACTTTTTGCTGTCATTAGTGTATTTTAGCAAAATGAAGATGATTCAAGCATTAATTTCATTGTGCTTTTGCTCATTTTGAAGATTTTGACATTTTCACCTGAAGTGTACAATCGGGCTGAAAATGCATTTAAAGCCATAAAAAGTTCATTTTGGCTCTCACACCTTAACTAAATGTTGTAGACTCAAACTTTTTGCTGTCATTAGTGTATGTTAGCAAAATGAAGATGATTCAAGCATTAATTTCATTGTGCTTTTGCTCATTTTGAAGATTTTGACATTTTCACCTGAAGTGTACAATCGGGCTGAAAATGCATTTAAAGCCATAAAAAGTTCATTTTGGCTCTCACACCTTAACTAAATGTTGTAGACTCAAACTTTTTGCTGTCATTAGTGTATTTTAGCAAAATGAAGATGATTCAAGCATTAATTTCATTGTGCTTTTGATCATTTTGAAGATTTTGACATTTTCACCTGAAGTGTACAATCAGGCTGAAAATGCATTTAAAGCCATAAAAAGTTCATTTTGGCTCTCACACCTTAACTAAATGTTGTAGACTCAAACTTTTTGCTGTCATTAGTGTATTTTAGCAAAATGAAGATGATTCAAGCATTAATTTCATTGTGCTTTTGCTCATTTTGAAGATTTTGACATTTTCACCTGAAGTGTACAATCGGGCTGAAAATGCATTTAAAGCCATAAAAAGTTCATTTTGGCTCTCACACCTTAACTAAATGTTGTAGACTCAAACTTTTTGCTGTCATTAGTGTATTTTAGCAAAATGAAGATGATTCAAGCATTAATTTCATTGTGCTTTTGCTCATTTTGAAGATTTTGACATTTTCACCTGAAGTGTACAATCGGGCTGAAAATGCATTTAAAGCCATAAAAAGTTCATTTTGGCTCTCACACCTTAACTAAATGTTGTAGACTCAAACTTTTTGCTGTCATTAGTGTATTTTAGCAAAATGAAGATGATTCAAGCATTAATTTCATTGTGCTTTTGCTCATTTTGAAGATTTTGACATTTTCACCTGAAGTGTACAATCGGGCTGAAAATGCATTTAAAGCCATAAAAAGTTCATTTTGGCTCTCACACCTTAACTAAATGTTGTAGACTCAAACTTTTTGCTGTCATTAGTGTATGTTAGCAAAATGAAGATGATTCAAGCATTAATTTCATTGTGCTTTTGCTCATTTTGAAGATTTTGACATTTTCACCTGAAGTGTACAATCAGGCTGAAAATGCATTTAAAGCCATAAAAAGTTCATTTTGGCTCTCACACCTTAACTAAATGTTGTAGACTCAAACTTTTTGCTGTCATTAGTGTATTTTAGCAAAATGAAGATGATTCAAGCATTAATTTCATTGTGCTTTTGCTCATTTTGAAGATTTTGACATTTTCACCTGAAGTGTACAATCGGGCTGAAAATGCATTTAAAGCCATAAAAAGTTCATTTTGGCTCTCACACCTTAACTAAATGTTGTAGACTCAAACTTTTTGCTGTCATTAGTGTATTTTAGCAAAATGAAGATGATTCAAGCATTAATTTCATTGTGCTTTTGATCATTTTGAAGATTTTGACATTTTCACCTGAAGTGTACAATCAGGCTGAAAATGCATTTAAAGCCATAAAAAGTTCATTTTGGCTCTCACACCTTAACTAAATGTTGTAGACTCAAACTTTTTGCTGTCATTAGTGTATTTTAGCAAAATGAAGATGATTCAAGCATTAATTTCATTGTGCTTTTGCTCATTTTGAAGATTTTGACATTTTCACCTGAAGTGTACAATCGGGCTGAAAATGCATTTAAAGCCATAAAAAGTTAATTTTGGCTCTCACACCTTAACTAAATGTTGTAGACTCAAACTTTTTGCTGTCATTAGTGTATGTTAGCAAAATGAAGATGATTCAAGCATTAATTTCATTGTGCTTTTGCTCATTTTGAAGATTTTGACATTTTCACCTGAAGTGTACAATCGGGCTGAAAATGCATTTAAAGCCATAAAAAGTTCATTTTGGCTCTCACACCTTAACTAAATGTTGTAGACTCAAACTTTTTGCTGTCATTAGTGTATTTTAGCAAAATGAAGATGATTCAAGCATTAATTTCATTGTGCTTTTGATCATTTTGAAGATTTTGACATTTTCACCTGAAGTGTACAATCGGGCTGAAAATGCATTTAAAGCCATAAAAAGTTCATTTTGGCTCTCACACCTTAACTAAATGTTGTAGACTCAAACTTTTTGCTGTCATTAGTGTATGTTAGCAAAATGAAGATGATTCAAGCATTAATTTCATTGTGCTTTTGCTCATTTTGAAGATTTTGACATTTTCACCTGAAGTGTACAATCGGGCTGAAAATGCATTTAAAGCCATAAAAAGTTCATTTTGGCTCTCACACCTTAACTAAATGTTGTAGACTCAAACTTTTTGCTGTCATTAGTGTATTTTAGCAAAATGAAGATGATTCAAGCATTAATTTCATTGTGCTTTTGATCATTTTGAAGATTTTGACATTTTCACCTGAAGTGTACAATCAGGCTGAAAATGCATTTAAAGCCATAAAAAGTTCATTTTGGCTCTCACACCTTAACTAAATGTTGTAGACTCAAACTTTTTGCTGTCATTAGTGTATTTTAGCAAAATGAAGATGATTCAAGCATTAATTTCATTGTGCTTTTGCTCATTTTGAAGATTTTGACATTTTCACCTGAAGTGTACAATCGGGCTGAAAATGCATTTAAAGCCATAAAAAGTTCATTTTGGCTCTCACACCTTAACTAAATGTTGTAGACTCAAACTTTTTGCTGTCATTAGTGTATTTTAGCAAAATGAAGATGATTCAAGCATTAATTTCATTGTGCTTTTGCTCATTTTGAAGATTTTGACATTTTCACCTGAAGTGTACAATCGGGCTGAAAATGCATTTAAAGCCATAAAAAGTTCATTTTGGCTCTCACACCTTAACTAAATGTTGTAGACTCAAACTTTTTGCTGTCATTAGTGTATTTTAGCAAAATGAAGATGATTCAAGCATTAATTTCATTGTGCTTTTGCTCATTTTGAAGATTTTGACATTTTCACCTGAAGTGTACAATCGGGCTGAAAATGCATTTAAAGCCATAAAAAGTTCATTTTGGCTCTCACACCTTAACTAAATGTTGTAGACTCAAACTTTTTGCTGTCATTAGTGTATGTTAGCAAAATGAAGATGATTCAAGCATTAATTTCATTGTGCTTTTGCTCATTTTGAAGATTTTGACATTTTCACCTGAAGTGTACAATCGGGCTGAAAATGCATTTAAAGCCATAAAAAGTTCATTTTGGCTCTCACACCTTAACTAAATGTTGTAGACTCAAACTTTTTGCTGTCATTAGTGTATTTTAGCAAAATGAAGATGATTCAAGCATTAATTTCATTGTGCTTTTGATCATTTTGAAGATTTTGACATTTTCACCTGAAGTGTACAATCGGGCTGAAAATGCATTTAAAGCCATAAAAAGTTCATTTTGGCTCTCACACCTTAACTAAATGTTGTAGACTCAAACTTTTTGCTGTCATTAGTGTATGTTAGCAAAATGAAGATGATTCAAGCATTAATTTCATTGTGCTTTTGCTCATTTTGAAGATTTTGACATTTTCACCTGAAGTGTACAATCGGGCTGAAAATGCATTTAAAGCCATAAAAAGTTCATTTTGGCTCTCACACCTTAACTAAATGTTGTAGACTCAAACTTTTTGCTGTCATTAGTGTATTTTAGCAAAATGAAGATGATTCAAGCATTAATTTCATTGTGCTTTTGATCATTTTGAAGATTTTGACATTTTCACCTGAAGTGTACAATCAGGCTGAAAATGCATTTAAAGCCATAAAAAGTTCATTTTGGCTCTCACACCTTAACTAAATGTTGTAGACTCAAACTTTTTGCTGTCATTAGTGTATTTTAGCAAAATGAAGATGATTCAAGCATTAATTTCATTGTGCTTTTGCTCATTTTGAAGATTTTGACATTTTCACCTGAAGTGTACAATCGGGCTGAAAATGCATTTAAAGCCATAAAAAGTTCATTTTGGCTCTCACACCTTAACTAAATGTTGTAGACTCAAACTTTTTGCTGTCATTAGTGTATTTTAGCAAAATGAAGATGATTCAAGCATTAATTTCATTGTGCTTTTGCTCATTTTGAAGATTTTGACATTTTCACCTGAAGTGTACAATCGGGCTGAAAATGCATTTAAAGCCATAAAAAGTTCATTTTGGCTCTCACACCTTAACTAAATGTTGTAGACTCAAACTTTTTGCTGTCATTAGTGTATTTTAGCAAAATGAAGATGATTCAAGCATTAATTTCATTGTGCTTTTGCTCATTTTGAAGATTTTGACATTTTCACCTGAAGTGTACAATCGGGCTGAAAATGCATTTAAAGCCATAAAAAGTTCATTTTGGCTCTCACACCTTAACTAAATGTTGTAGACTCAAACTTTTTGCTGTCATTGGTGTATGTTAGCAAAATGAAGATGATTCAAGCATTAATTTCATTGTGCATTTGCTCATTTTGAAGATTTTGACATTTTCACCTGAAGTGTACAATTAGGGGCTGAAAACGCGTTTAAAGCAATAAAAAGTTCATTTTGGCTCTCACACCTTAACTAAATGTTGTAGACTCAAACTTTTTGCTGTCATTAGTATATTTTAGCAAAATGAAGATGATTCAAGCATTAATTTTATTGTGCTTTTGCTCATTTTGAAGATTTTGACATTTTCACCTGAAGTGTACAATCGGGCTGAAAATGCATTTAAAGCCATAAAAAGTTCATTTTGGCTCTCACACCTTAACTAAATGTTGTAGACTCAAACTTTTTGCTGTCATTAGTGTATGTTAGCAAAATGAAGATGATTCAAGCATTAATTTCATTGTGCTTTTGCTCATTTTGAAGATTTTGACATTTTCACCTGAAGTGTACAATCAGGCTGAAAATGCATTTAAAGCCATAAAAAGTTCATTTTGGCTCTCACACCTTAACTAAATGTTGTAGACTCAAACTTTTTGCTGTCATTAGTGTATGTTAGCAAAATGAAGATGATTCAAGCATTAATTTCATTGTGCTTTTGCTCATTTTGAAGATTTTGACATTTTCACCTGAAGTGTACAATCGGGCTGAAAATGCATTTAAAGCCATAAAAAGTTCATTTTGGCTCTCACACCTTAACTAAATGTTGTAGACTCAAACTTTTTGCTGTCATTAGTGTATTTTAGCAAAATGAAGATGATTCAAGCATTAATTTCATTGTGCTTTTGATCATTTTGAAGATTTTGACATTTTCACCTGAAGTGTACAATCAGGCTGAAAATGCATTTAAAGCCATAAAAAGTTCATTTTGGCTCTCACACCTTAACTAAATGTTGTAGACTCAAACTTTTTGCTGTCATTAGTGTATTTTAGCAAAATGAAGATGATTCAAGCATTAATTTCATTGTGCTTTTGCTCATTTTGAAGATTTTGACATTTTCACCTGAAGTGTACAATCGGGCTGAAAATGCATTTAAAGCCATAAAAAGTTCATTTTGGCTCTCACACCTTAACTAAATGTTGTAGACTCAAACTTTTTGCTGTCATTAGTGTATTTTAGCAAAATGAAGATGATTCAAGCATTAATTTCATTGTGCTTTTGCTCATTTTGAAGATTTTGACATTTTCACCTGAAGTGTACAATCGGGCTGAAAATGCATTTAAAGCCATAAAAAGTTCATTTTGGCTCTCACACCTTAACTAAATGTTGTAGACTCAAACTTTTTGCTGTCATTAGTGTATTTTAGCAAAATGAAGATGATTCAAGCATTAATTTCATTGTGCTTTTGCTCATTTTGAAGATTTTGACATTTTCACCTGAAGTGTACAATCGGGCTGAAAATGCATTTAAAGCCATAAAAAGTTCATTTTGGCTCTCACACCTTAACTAAATGTTGTAGACTCAAACTTTTTGCTGTCATTGGTGTATGTTAGCAAAATGAAGATGATTCAAGCATTAATTTCATTGTGCATTTGCTCATTTTGAAGATTTTGACATTTTCACCTGAAGTGTACAATTAGGGGCTGAAAACGCGTTTAAAGCAATAAAAAGTTCATTTTGGCTCTCACACCTTAACTAAATGTTGTAGACTCAAACTTTTTGCTGTCATTAGTGTATTTTAGCAAAATGAAGATGATTCAAGCATTAATTTCATTGTGCTTTTGCTCATTTTGAAGATTTTGACATTTTCACCTGAAGTGTACAATCGGGCTGAAAATGCATTTAAAGCCATAAAAAGTTCATTTTGGCTCTCACACCTTAACTAAATGTTGTAGACTCAAACTTTTTGCTGTCATTAGTGTATGTTAGCAAAATGAAGATGATTCAAGCATTAATTTCATTGTGCTTTTGCTCATTTTGAAGATTTTGACATTTTCACCTGAAGTGTACAATCGGGCTGAAAATGCATTTAAAGCCATAAAAAGTTCATTTTGGCTCTCACACCTTAACTAAATGTTGTAGACTCAAACTTTTTGCTGTCATTAGTGTATTTTAGCAAAATGAAGATGATTCAAGCATTAATTTCATTGTGCTTTTGATCATTTTGAAGATTTTGACATTTTCACCTGAAGTGTACAATCGGGCTGAAAATGCATTTAAAGCCATAAAAAGTTCATTTTGGCTCTCACACCTTAACTAAATGTTGTAGACTCAAACTTTTTGCTGTCATTAGTGTATTTTAGCAAAATGAAGATGATTCAAGCATTAATTTCATTGTGCTTTTGCTCATTTTGAAGATTTTGACATTTTCACCTGAAGTGTACAATCGGGCTGAAAATGCATTTAAAGCCATAAAAAGTTCATTTTGGCTCTCACACCTTAACTAAATGTTGTAGACTCAAACTTTTTGCTGTCATTAGTGTATTTTAGCAAAATGAAGATGATTCAAGCATTAATTTCATTGTGCTTTTGCTCATTTTGAAGATTTTGACATTTTCACCTGAAGTGTACAATCGGGCTGAAAATGCATTTAAAGCCATAAAAAGTTCATTTTGGCTCTCACACCTTAACTAAATGTTGTAGACTCAAACTTTTTGCTGTCATTAGTGTATTTTAGCAAAATGAAGATGATTCAAGCATTAATTTCATTGTGCTTTTGCTCATTTTGAAGATTTTGACATTTTCACCTGAAGTGTACAATCGGGCTGAAAATGCATTTAAAGCCATAAAAAGTTCATTTTGGCTCTCACACCTTAACTAAATGTTGTAGACTCAAACTTTTTGCTGTCATTAGTGTATGTTAGCAAAATGAAGATGATTCAAGCATTAATTTCATTGTGCTTTTGCTCATTTTGAAGATTTTGACATTTTCACCTGAAGTGTACAATCAGGCTGAAAATGCATTTAAAGCCATAAAAAGTTCATTTTGGCTCTCACACCTTAACTAAATGTTGTAGACTCAAACTTTTTGCTGTCATTAGTGTATTTTAGCAAAATGAAGATGATTCAAGCATTAATTTCATTGTGCTTTTGCTCATTTTGAAGATTTTGACATTTTCACCTGAAGTGTACAATCGGGCTGAAAATGCATTTAAAGCCATAAAAAGTTCATTTTGGCTCTCACACCTTAACTAAATGTTGTAGACTCAAACTTTTTGCTGTCATTAGTGTATTTTAGCAAAATGAAGATGATTCAAGCATTAATTTCATTGTGCTTTTGATCATTTTGAAGATTTTGACATTTTCACCTGAAGTGTACAATCAGGCTGAAAATGCATTTAAAGCCATAAAAAGTTCATTTTGGCTCTCACACCTTAACTAAATGTTGTAGACTCAAACTTTTTGCTGTCATTAGTGTATTTTAGCAAAATGAAGATGATTCAAGCATTAATTTCATTGTGCTTTTGCTCATTTTGAAGATTTTGACATTTTCACCTGAAGTGTACAATCGGGCTGAAAATGCATTTAAAGCCATAAAAAGTTCATTTTGGCTCTCACACCTTAACTAAATGTTGTAGACTCAAACTTTTTGCTGTCATTAGTGTATGTTAGCAAAATGAAGATGATTCAAGCATTAATTTCATTGTGCTTTTGCTCATTTTGAAGATTTTGACATTTTCACCTGAAGTGTACAATCGGGCTGAAAATGCATTTAAAGCCATAAAAAGTTCATTTTGGCTCTCACACCTTAACTAAATGTTGTAGACTCAAACTTTTTGCTGTCATTAGTGTATTTTAGCAAAATGAAGATGATTCAAGCATTAATTTCATTGTGCTTTTGATCATTTTGAAGATTTTGACATTTTCACCTGAAGTGTACAATCGGGCTGAAAATGCATTTAAAGCCATAAAAAGTTCATTTTGGCTCTCACACCTTAACTAAATGTTGTAGACTCAAACTTTTTGCTGTCATTAGTGTATGTTAGCAAAATGAAGATGATTCAAGCATTAATTTCATTGTGCTTTTGCTCATTTTGAAGATTTTGACATTTTCACCTGAAGTGTACAATCGGGCTGAAAATGCATTTAAAGCCATAAAAAGTTCATTTTGGCTCTCACACCTTAACTAAATGTTGTAGACTCAAACTTTTTGCTGTCATTAGTGTATTTTAGCAAAATGAAGATGATTCAAGCATTAATTTCATTGTGCTTTTGATCATTTTGAAGATTTTGACATTTTCACCTGAAGTGTACAATCAGGCTGAAAATGCATTTAAAGCCATAAAAAGTTCATTTTGGCTCTCACACCTTAACTAAATGTTGTAGACTCAAACTTTTTGCTGTCATTAGTGTATTTTAGCAAAATGAAGATGATTCAAGCATTAATTTCATTGTGCTTTTGCTCATTTTGAAGATTTTGACATTTTCACCTGAAGTGTACAATCGGGCTGAAAATGCATTTAAAGCCATAAAAAGTTCATTTTGGCTCTCACACCTTAACTAAATGTTGTAGACTCAAACTTTTTGCTGTCATTAGTGTATTTTAGCAAAATGAAGATGATTCAAGCATTAATTTCATTGTGCTTTTGCTCATTTTGAAGATTTTGACATTTTCACCTGAAGTGTACAATCGGGCTGAAAATGCATTTAAAGCCATAAAAAGTTCATTTTGGCTCTCACACCTTAACTAAATGTTGTAGACTCAAACTTTTTGCTGTCATTAGTGTATTTTAGCAAAATGAAGATGATTCAAGCATTAATTTCATTGTGCTTTTGCTCATTTTGAAGATTTTGACATTTTCACCTGAAGTGTACAATCGGGCTGAAAATGCATTTAAAGCCATAAAAAGTTCATTTTGGCTCTCACACCTTAACTAAATGTTGTAGACTCAAACTTTTTGCTGTCATTAGTGTATGTTAGCAAAATGAAGATGATTCAAGCATTAATTTCATTGTGCTTTTGCTCATTTTGAAGATTTTGACATTTTCACCTGAAGTGTACAATCGGGCTGAAAATGCATTTAAAGCCATAAAAAGTTCATTTTGGCTCTCACACCTTAACTAAATGTTGTAGACTCAAACTTTTTGCTGTCATTAGTGTATTTTAGCAAAATGAAGATGATTCAAGCATTAATTTCATTGTGCTTTTGATCATTTTGAAGATTTTGACATTTTCACCTGAAGTGTACAATCGGGCTGAAAATGCATTTAAAGCCATAAAAAGTTCATTTTGGCTCTCACACCTTAACTAAATGTTGTAGACTCAAACTTTTTGCTGTCATTAGTGTATGTTAGCAAAATGAAGATGATTCAAGCATTAATTTCATTGTGCTTTTGCTCATTTTGAAGATTTTGACATTTTCACCTGAAGTGTACAATCGGGCTGAAAATGCATTTAAAGCCATAAAAAGTTCATTTTGGCTCTCACACCTTAACTAAATGTTGTAGACTCAAACTTTTTGCTGTCATTAGTGTATTTTAGCAAAATGAAGATGATTCAAGCATTAATTTCATTGTGCTTTTGATCATTTTGAAGATTTTGACATTTTCACCTGAAGTGTACAATCAGGCTGAAAATGCATTTAAAGCCATAAAAAGTTCATTTTGGCTCTCACACCTTAACTAAATGTTGTAGACTCAAACTTTTTGCTGTCATTAGTGTATTTTAGCAAAATGAAGATGATTCAAGCATTAATTTCATTGTGCTTTTGCTCATTTTGAAGATTTTGACATTTTCACCTGAAGTGTACAATCGGGCTGAAAATGCATTTAAAGCCATAAAAAGTTCATTTTGGCTCTCACACCTTAACTAAATGTTGTAGACTCAAACTTTTTGCTGTCATTAGTGTATTTTAGCAAAATGAAGATGATTCAAGCATTAATTTCATTGTGCTTTTGCTCATTTTGAAGATTTTGACATTTTCACCTGAAGTGTACAATCGGGCTGAAAATGCATTTAAAGCCATAAAAAGTTCATTTTGGCTCTCACACCTTAACTAAATGTTGTAGACTCAAACTTTTTGCTGTCATTAGTGTATTTTAGCAAAATGAAGATGATTCAAGCATTAATTTCATTGTGCTTTTGCTCATTTTGAAGATTTTGACATTTTCACCTGAAGTGTACAATCGGGCTGAAAATGCATTTAAAGCCATAAAAAGTTCATTTTGGCTCTCACACCTTAACTAAATGTTGTAGACTCAAACTTTTTGCTGTCATTGGTGTATGTTAGCAAAATGAAGATGATTCAAGCATTAATTTCATTGTGCATTTGCTCATTTTGAAGATTTTGACATTTTCACCTGAAGTGTACAATTAGGGGCTGAAAACGCGTTTAAAGCAATAAAAAGTTCATTTTGGCTCTCACACCTTAACTAAATGTTGTAGACTCAAACTTTTTGCTGTCATTAGTATATTTTAGCAAAATGAAGATGATTCAAGCATTAATTTTATTGTGCTTTTGCTCATTTTGAAGATTTTGACATTTTCACCTGAAGTGTACAATCGGGCTGAAAATGCATTTAAAGCCATAAAAAGTTCATTTTGGCTCTCACACCTTAACTAAATGTTGTAGACTCAAACTTTTTGCTGTCATTAGTGTATGTTAGCAAAATGAAGATGATTCAAGCATTAATTTCATTGTGCTTTTGCTCATTTTGAAGATTTTGACATTTTCACCTGAAGTGTACAATCAGGCTGAAAATGCATTTAAAGCCATAAAAAGTTCATTTTGGCTCTCACACCTTAACTAAATGTTGTAGACTCAAACTTTTTGCTGTCATTAGTGTATGTTAGCAAAATGAAGATGATTCAAGCATTAATTTCATTGTGCTTTTGCTCATTTTGAAGATTTTGACATTTTCACCTGAAGTGTACAATCGGGCTGAAAATGCATTTAAAGCCATAAAAAGTTCATTTTGGCTCTCACACCTTAACTAAATGTTGTAGACTCAAACTTTTTGCTGTCATTAGTGTATTTTAGCAAAATGAAGATGATTCAAGCATTAATTTCATTGTGCTTTTGATCATTTTGAAGATTTTGACATTTTCACCTGAAGTGTACAATCAGGCTGAAAATGCATTTAAAGCCATAAAAAGTTCATTTTGGCTCTCACACCTTAACTAAATGTTGTAGACTCAAACTTTTTGCTGTCATTAGTGTATTTTAGCAAAATGAAGATGATTCAAGCATTAATTTCATTGTGCTTTTGCTCATTTTGAAGATTTTGACATTTTCACCTGAAGTGTACAATCGGGCTGAAAATGCATTTAAAGCCATAAAAAGTTCATTTTGGCTCTCACACCTTAACTAAATGTTGTAGACTCAAACTTTTTGCTGTCATTAGTGTATTTTAGCAAAATGAAGATGATTCAAGCATTAATTTCATTGTGCTTTTGCTCATTTTGAAGATTTTGACATTTTCACCTGAAGTGTACAATCGGGCTGAAAATGCATTTAAAGCCATAAAAAGTTCATTTTGGCTCTCACACCTTAACTAAATGTTGTAGACTCAAACTTTTTGCTGTCATTAGTGTATTTTAGCAAAATGAAGATGATTCAAGCATTAATTTCATTGTGCTTTTGCTCATTTTGAAGATTTTGACATTTTCACCTGAAGTGTACAATCGGGCTGAAAATGCATTTAAAGCCATAAAAAGTTCATTTTGGCTCTCACACCTTAACTAAATGTTGTAGACTCAAACTTTTTGCTGTCATTGGTGTATGTTAGCAAAATGAAGATGATTCAAGCATTAATTTCATTGTGCATTTGCTCATTTTGAAGATTTTGACATTTTCACCTGAAGTGTACAATTAGGGGCTGAAAACGCGTTTAAAGCAATAAAAAGTTCATTTTGGCTCTCACACCTTAACTAAATGTTGTAGACTCAAACTTTTTGCTGTCATTAGTATATTTTAGCAAAATGAAGATGATTCAAGCATTAATTTTATTGTGCTTTTGCTCATTTTGAAGATTTTGACATTTTCACCTGAAGTGTACAATCGGGCTGAAAATGCATTTAAAGCCATAAAAAGTTCATTTTGGCTCTCACACCTTAACTAAATGTTGTAGACTCAAACTTTTTGCTGTCATTAGTGTATGTTAGCAAAATGAAGATGATTCAAGCATTAATTTCATTGTGCTTTTGCTCATTTTGAAGATTTTGACATTTTCACCTGAAGTGTACAATCAGGCTGAAAATGCATTTAAAGCCATAAAAAGTTCGTTTTGGCTCTCACACCTTAACTAAATGTTGTAGACTCAAACTTTTTGCTGTCATTAGTGTATTTTAGCAAAATGAAGATGATTCAAGCATTAATTTCATTGTGCTTTTGCTCATTTTGAAGATTTTGACATTTTCACCTGAAGTGTACAATTAGGGGCTGAAAACGCGTTTAAAGCAATAAAAAGTTCATTTTGGCTCTCACACCTTAACTAAATGTTGTAGACTCAAACTTTTTGCTGTCATTAGTGTATTTTAGCAAAATGAAGATGATTCAAGCATTAATTTCATTGTGCTTTTGCTCATTTTGAAGATTTTGACATTTTCACCTGAAGTGTACAATTAGGGGCTGAAAACGCGTTTAAAGCAATAAAAAGTTCATTTTGGCTCTCACACCTTAACTAAATGTTGTAGACTCAAACTTTTTGCTGTCATTAGTATATTTTAGCAAAATGAAGATGATTCAAGCATTAATTTTATTGTGCTTTTGCTCATTTTGAAGATTTTGACATTTTCACCTGAAGTGTACAATCAGGCTGAAAATGCATTTAAAGCCATAAAAAGTTCATTTTGGCTCTCACACCTTAACTAAATGTTGTAGACTCAAACTTTTTGCTGTCATTAGTGTATTTTAGCAAAATGAAGATGATTCAAGCATTAATTTCATTGTGCTTTTGCTCATTTTGAAGATTTTGACATTTTCACCTGAAGTGTACAATCAGGCTGAAAATGCATTTAAAGCCATAAAAAGTTCATTTTGGCTCTCACACCTTAACTAAATGTTGTAGACTCAAACTTTTTGCTGTCATTAGTGTATTTTAGCAAAATGAAGATGATTCAAGCATTAATTTCATTGTGCTTTTGCTCATTTTGAAGATTTTGACATTTTCACCTGAAGTGTACAATTAGGGGCTGAAAACGCGTTTAAAGCAATAAAAAGTTCATTTTGGCTCTCACACCTTAACTAAATGTTGTAGACTCAAACTTTTTGCTGTCATTAGTGTATTTTAGCAAAATGAAGATGATTCAAGCATTAATTTCATTGTGCTTTTGCTCATTTTGAAGATTTTGACATTTTCACCTGAAGTGTACAATTAGGGGCTGAAAACGCGTTTAAAGCAATAAAAAGTTCATTTTGGCTCTCACACCTTAACTAAATGTTGTAGACTCAAACTTTTTGCTGTCATTAGTGTATGTTAGCAAAATGAAGATGATTCAAGCATTAATTTCATTGTGCTTTTGCTCATTTTGAAGATTTTGACATTTTCACCTGAAGTGTACAATCAGGCTGAAAATGCATTTAAAGCCATAAAAAGTTCATTTTGGCTCTCACACCTTAACTAAATGTTGTAGACTCAAACTTTTTGCTGTCATTAGTGTATTTTAGCAAAATGAAGATGATTCAAGCATTAATTTCATTGTGCTTTTGCTCATTTTGAAGATTTTGACATTTTCACCTGAAGTGTACAATCGGGCTGAAAATGCATTTAAAGCCATAAAAAGTTCATTTTGGCTCTCACACCTTAACTAAATGTTGTAGACTCAAACTTTTTGCTGTCATTAGTGTATTTTAGCAAAATGAAGATGATTCAAGCATTAATTTCATTGTGCTTTTGCTCATTTTGAAGATTTTGACATTTTCACCTGAAGTGTACAATCAGGCTGAAAATGCATTTAAAGCCATAAAAAGTTCATTTTGGCTCTCACACCTTAACTAAATGTTGTAGACTCAAACTTTTTGCTGTCATTAGTGTATGTTAGCAAAATGAAGATGATTCAACCATTAATTTCATTGTGCTTTTGCTCATTTTGAAGATTTTGACATTTTCACCTGAAGTGTACAATCAGGCTGAAAATGCATTTAAAGCCATAAAAAGTTCATTTTGGCTCTCACACCTTAACTAAATGTTGTAGACTCAAACTTTTTGCTGTCATTAGTGTATTTTAGCAAAATGAAGATGATTCAAGCATTAATTTCATTGTGCTTTTGCTCATTTTGAAGATTTTGACATTTTCACCTGAAGTGTACAATCGGGCTGAAAATGCATTTAAAGCCATAAAAAGTTCATTTTGGCTCTCACACCTTAACTAAATGTTGTAGACTCAAACTTTTTGCTGTCATTAGTGTATGTTAGCAAAATGAAGATGATTCAAGCATTAATTTCATTGTGCTTTTGCTCATTTTGAAGATTTTGACATTTTCACCTGAAGTGTACAATCAGGCTGAAAATGCATTTAAAGCCATAAAAAGTTCATTTTGGCTCTCACACCTTAACTAAATGTTGTAGACTCAAACTTTTTGCTGTCATTAGTGTATTTTAGCAAAATGAAGATGATTCAAGCATTAATTTCATTGTGCTTTTGCTCATTTTGAAGATTTTGACATTTTCACCTGAAGTGTACAATCAGGCTGAAAATGCATTTAAAGCCATAAAAAGTTCATTTTGGCTCTCACACCTTAACTAAATGTTGTAGACTCAAACTTTTTGCTGTCATTAGTGTATTTTAGCAAAATGAAGATGATTCAAGCATTAATTTCATTGTGCTTTTGCTCATTTTGAAGATTTTGACATTTTCACCTGAAGTGTACAATTAGGGGCTGAAAACGCGTTTAAAGCAATAAAAAGTTCATTTTGGCTCTCACACCTTAACTAAATGTTGTAGACTCAAACTTTTTGCTGTCATTAGTGTATGTTAGCAAAATGAAGATGATTCAAGCATTAATTTCATTGTGCTTTTGCTCATTTTGAAGATTTTGACATTTTCACCTGAAGTGTACAATCAGGCTGAAAATGCATTTAAAGCCATAAAAAGTTCATTTTGGCTCTCACACCTTAACTAAATGTTGTAGACTCAAACTTTTTGCTGTCATTAGTGTATTTTAGCAAAATGAAGATGATTCAAGCATTAATTTCATTGTGCTTTTGCTCATTTTGAAGATTTTGACATTTTCACCTGAAGTGTACAATCGGGCTGAAAATGCATTTAAAGCCATAAAAAGTTCATTTTGGCTCTCACACCTTAACTAAATGTTGTAGACTCAAACTTTTTGCTGTCATTAGTGTATTTTAGCAAAATGAAGATGATTCAAGCATTAATTTCATTGTGCTTTTGCTCATTTTAAAGATTTTGACATTTTCACCTGAAGTGTACAATCAGGCTGAAAATGCATTTAAAGCCATAAAAAGTTCATTTTGGCTCTCACACCTTAACTAAATGTTGTAGACTCAAACTTTTTGCTGTCATTAGTGTATGTTAGCAAAATGAAGATGATTCAACCATTAATTTCATTGTGCTTTTGCTCATTTTGAAGATTTTGACATTTTCACCTGAAGTGTACAATCAGGCTGAAAATGCATTTAAAGCCATAAAAAGTTCATTTTGGCTCTCACACCTTAACTAAATGTTGTAGACTCAAACTTTTTGCTGTCATTAGTGTATTTTAGCAAAATGAAGATGATTCAAGCATTAATTTCATTGTGCTTTTGCTCATTTTGAAGATTTTGACATTTTCACCTGAAGTGTACAATCGGGCTGAAAATGCATTTAAAGCCATAAAAAGTTCATTTTGGCTCTCACACCTTAACTAAATGTTGTCGACTCAAACTTTTTGCTGTCATTAGTGTATTTTAGCAAAATGAAGATGATTCAAGCATTAATTTCATTGTGCTTTTGCTCATTTTGAAGATTTTGACATTTTCACCTGAAGTGTACAATCGGGCTGAAAATGCATTTAAAGCCATAAAAAGTTCATTTTGGCTCTCACACCTTAACTAAATGTTGTAGACTCAAACTTTTTGCTGTCATTAGTGTATTTTAGCAAAATGAAGATGATTCAAGCATTAATTTCATTGTGCTTTTGCTCATTTTGAAGATTTTGACATTTTCACCTGAAGTGTACAATCGGGCTGAAAATGCATTTAAAGCCATAAAAAGTTCATTTTGGCTCTCACACCTTAACTAAATGTTGTAGACTCAAACTTTTTGCTGTCATTAGTGTATTTTAGCAAAATGAAGATGATTCAAGCATTAATTTCATTGTGCTTTTGCTCATTTTGAAGATTTTGACATTTTCACCTGAAGTGTACAATCGGGCTGAAAATGCATTTAAAGCCATAAAAAGTTCATTTTGGCTCTCACACCTTAACTAAATGTTGTAGACTCAAACTTTTTGCTGTCATTAGTGTATGTTAGCAAAATGAAGATGATTCAAGCATTAATTTCATTGTGCTTTTGCTCATTTTGAAGATTTTGACATTTTCACCTGAAGTGTACAATCAGGCTGAAAATGCATTTAAAGCCATAAAAAGTTCATTTTGGCTCTCACACCTTAACTAAATGTTGTAGACTCAAACTTTTTGCTGTCATTAGTGTATTTTAGCAAAATGAAGATGATTCAAGCATTAATTTCATTGTGCTTTTGCTCATTTTGAAGATTTTGACATTTTCACCTGAAGTGTACAATCAGGCTGAAAATGCATTTAAAGCCATAAAAAGTTCATTTTGGCTCTCACACCTTAACTAAATGTTGTAGACTCAAACTTTTTGCTGTCATTAGTGTATTTTAGCAAAATGAAGATGATTCAAGCATTAATTTCATTGTGCATTTGCTCATTTTGAAGATTTTGACATTTTCACCTGAAGTGTACAATTAGGGGCTGAAAACGCGTTTAAAGCAATAAAAAGTTCATTTTGGCTCTCACACCTTAACTAAATGTTGTAGACTCAAACTTTTTGCTGTCATTAGTATATTTTAGCAAAATGAAGATGATTCAAGCATTAATTTTATTGTGCTTTTGCTCATTTTGAAGATTTTGACATTTTCACCTGAAGTGTACAATCGGGCTGAAAATGCATTTAAAGCCATAAAAAGTTCATTTTGGCTCTCACACCTTAACTAAATGTTGTAGACTCAAACTTTTTGCTGTCATTAGTGTATTTTAGCAAAATGAAGATGATTCAAGCATTAATTTCATTGTGCTTTTGCTCATTTTGAAGATTTTGACATTTTCACCTGAAGTGTACAATTAGGGGCTGAAAACGCGTTTAAAGCAATAAAAAGTTCATTTTGGCTCTCACACCTTAACTAAATGTTGTAGACTCAAACTTTTTGCTGTCATTAGTATATTTTAGCAAAATGAAGATGATTCAAGCATTAATTTTATTGTGCTTTTGCTCATTTTGAAGATTTTGACATTTTCACCTGAAGTGTACAATCAGGCTGAAAATGCATTTAAAGCCATAAAAAGTTCATTTTGGCTCTCACACCTTAACTAAATGTTGTAGACTCAAACTTTTTGCTGTCATTAGTGTATTTTAGCAAAATGAAGATGATTCAAGCATTAATTTCATTGTGCTTTTGCTCATTTTGAAGATTTTGACATTTTCACCTGAAGTGTACAATCAGGCTGAAAATGCATTTAAAGCCATAAAAAGTTCATTTTGGCTCTCACACCTTAACTAAATGTTGTAGACTCAAACTTTTTGCTGTCATTAGTGTATTTTAGCAAAATGAAGATGATTCAAGCATTAATTTCATTGTGCTTTTGCTCATTTTGAAGATTTTGACATTTTCACCTGAAGTGTACAATTAGGGGCTGAAAACGCGTTTAAAGCAATAAAAAGTTCATTTTGGCTCTCACACCTTAACTAAATGTTGTAGACTCAAACTTTTTGCTGTCATTAGTGTATGTTAGCAAAATGAAGATGATTCAAGCATTAATTTCATTGTGCTTTTGCTCATTTTGAAGATTTTGACATTTTCACCTGAAGTGTACAATTAGGGGCTGAAAACGCGTTTAAAGCAATAAAAAGTTCATTTTGGCTCTCACACCTTAACTAAATGTTGTAGACTCAAACTTTTTGCTGTCATTAGTGTATGTTAGCAAAATGAAGATGATTCAAGCATTAATTTCATTGTGCTTTTGCTCATTTTGAAGATTTTGACATTTTCACCTGAAGTGTACAATCGGGCTGAAAATGCATTTAAAGCCATAAAAAGTTCATTTTGGCTCTCACACCTTAACTAAATGTTGTAGACTCAAACTTTTTGCTGTCATTAGTGTATTTTAGCAAAATGAAGATGATTCAAGCATTAATTTCATTGTGCTTTTGCTCATTTTGAAGATTTTGACATTTTCACCTGAAGTGTACAATCGGGCTGAAAATGCATTTAAAGCCATAAAAAGTTCATTTTGGCTCTCACACCTTAACTAAATGTTGTAGACTCAAACTTTTTGCTGTCATTAGTGTATGTTAGCAAAATGAAGATGATTCAAGCATTAATTTCATTGTGCTTTTGCTCATTTTGAAGATTTTGACATTTTCACCTGAAGTGTACAATCAGGCTGAAAATGCATTTAAAGCCATAAAAAGTTCATTTTGGCTCTCACACCTTAACTAAATGTTGTAGACTCAAACTTTTTGCTGTCATTAGTGTATTTTAGCAAAATGAAGATGATTCAAGCATTAATTTCATTGTGCTTTTGCTCATTTTGAAGATTTTGACATTTTCACCTGAAGTGTACAATCAGGCTGAAAATGCATTTAAAGCCATAAAAAGTTCATTTTGGCTCTCACACCTTAACTAAATGTTGTAGACTCAAACTTTTTGCTGTCATTAGTGTATTTTAGCAAAATGAAGATGATTCAAGCATTAATTTCATTGTGCATTTGCTCATTTTGAAGATTTTGACATTTTCACCTGAAGTGTACAATTAGGGGCTGAAAACGCGTTTAAAGCAATAAAAAGTTCATTTTGGCTCTCACACCTTAACTAAATGTTGTAGACTCAAACTTTTTGCTGTCATTAGTATATTTTAGCAAAATGAAGATGATTCAAGCATTAATTTTATTGTGCTTTTGCTCATTTTGAAGATTTTGACATTTTCACCTGAAGTGTACAATCGGGCTGAAAATGCATTTAAAGCCATAAAAAGTTCATTTTGGCTCTCACACCTTAACTAAATGTTGTAGACTCAAACTTTTTGCTGTCATTAGTGTATTTTAGCAAAATGAAGATGATTCAAGCATTAATTTCATTGTGCTTTTGCTCATTTTGAAGATTTTGACATTTTCACCTGAAGTGTACAATCAGGCTGAAAATGCATTTAAAGCCATAAAAAGTTCATTTTGGCTCTCACACCTTAACTAAATGTTGTAGACTCAAACTTTTTGCTGTCATTAGTGTATTTTAGCAAAATGAAGATGATTCAAGCATTAATTTCATTGTGCTTTTGCTCATTTTGAAGATTTTGACATTTTCACCTGAAGTGTACAATCGGGCTGAAAATGCATTTAAAGCCATAAAAAGTTCATTTTGGCTCTCACACCTTAACTAAATGTTGTAGACTCAAACTTTTTGCTTTCATTGGTGTATTTTAGCAAAATGAAGATGATTCAAGCATTAATTTCATTGTGCTTTTGCTCATTTTGAAGATTTTGACATTTTCACCTGAAGTGTACAATCGGGCTGAAAATGCATTTAAAGCAATAAAAAGTTCATTTTGGCTCTCACACCTTAACTAAATGTTGTAGATTCAAACTTTTTGCTGTTATTAGTGTATTTTAGCAAAATGAAGATGATTCAAGCATTAATTTCATTGTGCTTTTGCTCATTTTGAAGATTTTGACATTTTCACCTGAAGTGTACAATCGGGCTGAAAATGCATTTAAAGCCATAAAAAGTTCATTTTGGCTCTCACACCTTAACTAAATGTTGTAGACTCAAACTTTTTGCTGTCATTAGTGTATGTTAGCAAAATGAAGATGATTCAAGCATTAATTTCATTGTGCTTTTGCTCATTTTGAAGATTTTGACATTTTCACCTGAAGTGTACAATCAGGCTGAAAATGCATTTAAAGCCATAAAAAGTTCATTTTGGCTCTCACACCTTAACTAAATGTTGTAGACTCAAACTTTTTGCTGTCATTAGTGTATTTTAGCAAAATGAAGATGATTCAAGCATTAATTTCATTGTGCTTTTGCTCATTTTGAAGATTTTGACATTTTCACCTGAAGTGTACAATCGGGCTGAAAATGCATTTAAAGCCATAAAAAGTTCATTTTGGCTCTCACACCTTAACTAAATGTTGTAGACTCAAACTTTTTGCTTTCATTGGTGTATTTTAGCAAAATGAAGATGAT
Organism: Leptonotus elevatus; assembly: GCF_054856555.1. Taxonomy (NCBI): domain Eukaryota; kingdom Metazoa; phylum Chordata; class Actinopteri; order Syngnathiformes; family Syngnathidae; genus Leptonotus; species Leptonotus elevatus. The sequence continues at coordinate 27,918 of NW_028233544.1, read as the reverse complement.
TCAAGCATTAATTTCATTGTGCTTTTGCTCATTTTGAAGATTTTGACATTTTCACCTGAAGTGTACAATCGGGCTGAAAATGCATTTAAAGCAATAAAAAGTTCATTTTGGCTCTCACACCTTAACTAAATGTTGTAGATTCAAACTTTTTGCTGTCATTAGTGTATTTTAGCAAAATGAAGATGATTCAAGCATTAATTTCATTGTGCTTTTGCTCATTTTGAAGATTTTGACATTTTCACCTGAAGTGTACAATCGGGCTGAAAATGCATTTAAAGCCATAAAAAGTTCATTTTGGCTCTCACACCTTAACTAAATGTTGTAGACTCAAACTTTTTGCTGTCATTAGTGTATGTTAGCAAAATGAAGATGATTCAAGCATTAATTTCATTGTGCTTTTGCTCATTTTGAAGATTTTGACATTTTCACCTGAAGTGTACAATCAGGCTGAAAATGCATTTAAAGCCATAAAAAGTTCATTTTGGCTCTCACACCTTAACTAAACGTTGTAGACTCAAACTTTTTGCTGTCATTAGTGTATGTTAGCAAAATGAAGATGATTCAAGCATTAATTTCATTGTGCTTTTGCTCATTTTGAAGATTTTGACATTTTCACCTGAAGTGTACAATCAGGCTGAAAATGCATTTAAAGCAATAAAAAGTTCATTTTGGCTCTCACACCTTAACTAAATGTTGTAGACTCAAACTTTTTGCTGTCATTAGTGTATTTTAGCAAAATGAAGATGATTCAAGCATTAATTTCATTGTGCTTTTGCTCATTTTGAAGATTTTGACATTTTCACCTGAAGTGTACAATTAGGGGCTGAAAACGCGTTTAAAGCAATAAAAAGTTCATTTTGGCTCTCACACCTTAACTAAATGTTGTAGACTCAAACTTTTTGCTGTCATTAGTATATTTTAGCAAAATGAAGATGATTCAAGCATTAATTTTATTGTGCTTTTGCTCATTTTGAAGATTTTGACATTTTCACCTGAAGTGTACAATCGGGCTGAAAATGCATTTAAAGCCATAAAAAGTTCATTTTGGCTCTCACACCTTAACTAAATGTTGTAGACTCAAACTTTTTGCTGTCATTAGTGTATGTTAGCAAAATGAAGATGATTCAAGCATTAATTTCATTGTGCTTTTGCTCATTTTGAAGATTTTGACATTTTCACCTGAAGTGTACAAACAGGCTGAAAATGCATTTAAAGCCATAAAAAGTTCATTTTGGCTCTCACACCTTAACTAAATGTTGTAGACTCAAACTTTTTGCTGTCATTAGTGTATTTTAGCAAAATGAAGATGATTCAAGCATTAATTTCATTGTGCTTTTGCTCATTTTGAAGATTTTGACATTTTCACCTGAAGTGTACAATCGGGCTGAAAATGCATTTAAAGCCATAAAAAGTTCATTTTGGCTCTCACACCTTAACTAAATGTTGTAGACTCAAACTTTTTGCTTTCATTGGTGTATTTTAGCAAAATGAAGATGATTCAAGCATTAATTTCATTGTGCTTTTGCTCATTTTGAAGATTTTGACATTTTCACCTGAAGTGTACAATCGGGCTGAAAATGCATTTAAAGCAATAAAAAGTTCATTTTGGCTCTCACACCTTAACTAAATGTTGTAGATTCAAACTTTTTGCTGTTATTAGTGTATTTTAGCAAAATGAAGATGATTCAAGCATTAATTTCATTGTGCTTTTGCTCATTTTGAAGATTTTGACATTTTCACCTGAAGTGTACAATCGGGCTGAAAATGCATTTAAAGCCATAAAAAGTTCATTTTGGCTCTCACACCTTAACTAAATGTTGTAGACTCAAACTTTTTGCTGTCATTAGTGTATGTTAGCAAAATGAAGATGATTCAAGCATTAATTTCATTGTGCTTTTGCTCATTTTGAAGATTTTGACATTTTCACCTGAAGTGTACAATCAGGCTGAAAATGCATTTAAAGCCATAAAAAGTTCATTTTGGCTCTCACACCTTAACTAAATGTTGTAGACTCAAACTTTTTGCTGTCATTAGTGTATTTTAGCAAAATGAAGATGATTCAAGCATTAATTTCATTGTGCTTTTGCTCATTTTGAAGATTTTGACATTTTCACCTGAAGTGTACAATCGGGCTGAAAATGCATTTAAAGCCATAAAAAGTTCATTTTGGCTCTCACACCTTAACTAAATGTTGTAGACTCAAACTTTTTGCTTTCATTGGTGTATTTTAGCAAAATGAAGATGATTCAAGCATTAATTTCATTGTGCTTTTGCTCATTTTGAAGATTTTGACATTTTCACCTGAAGTGTACAATCGGGCTGAAAATGCATTTAAAGCAATAAAAAGTTCATTTTGGCTCTCACACCTTAACTAAATGTTGTAGATTCAAACTTTTTGCTGTCATTAGTGTATTTTAGCAAAATGAAGATGATTCAAGCATTAATTTCATTGTGCTTTTGCTCATTTTGAAGATTTTGACATTTTCACCTGAAGTGTACAATCGGGCTGAAAATGCATTTAAAGCCATAAAAAGTTCATTTTGGCTCTCACACCTTAACTAAATGTTGTAGACTCAAACTTTTTGCTGTCATTAGTGTATGTTAGCAAAATGAAGATGATTCAAGCATTAATTTCATTGTGCTTTTGCTCATTTTGAAGATTTTGACATTTTCACCTGAAGTGTACAATCAGGCTGAAAATGCATTTAAAGCCATAAAAAGTTCATTTTGGCTCTCACACCTTAACTAAATGTTGTAGACTCAAACTTTTTGCTGTCATTAGTGTATTTTAGCAAAATGAAGATGATTCAAGCATTAATTTCATTGTGCTTTTGCTCATTTTGAAGATTTTGACATTTTCACCTGAAGTGTACAATTAGGGGCTGAAAACGCGTTTAAAGCAATAAAAAGTTCATTTTGGCTCTCACACCTTAACTAAATGTTGTAGACTCAAACTTTTTGCTGTCATTAGTATATTTTAGCAAAATGAAGATGATTCAAGCATTAATTTTATTGTGCTTTTGCTCATTTTGAAGATTTTGACATTTTCACCTGAAGTGTACAATCGGGCTGAAAATGCATTTAAAGCCATAAAAAGTTCATTTTGGCTCTCACACCTTAACTAAATGTTGTAGACTCAAACTTTTTGCTGTCATTAGTGTATGTTAGCAAAATGAAGATGATTCAAGCATTAATTTCATTGTGCTTTTGCTCATTTTGAAGATTTTGACATTTTCACCTGAAGTGTACAATCAGGCTGAAAATGCATTTAAAGCAATAAAAAGTTCATTTTGGCTCTCACACCTTAACTAAATGTTGTCGACTCAAACTTTTTGCTGTCATTAGTGTATTTTAGCAAAATGAAGATGATTCAAGCATTAATTTCATTGTGCTTTTGCTCATTTTGAAGATTTTGACATTTTCACCTGAAGTGTACAATTAGGGGCTGAAAACGCGTTTAAAGCAATAAAAAGTTCATTTTGGCTCTCACACCTTAACTAAATGTTGTAGACTCAAACTTTTTGCTGTCATTAGTATATTTTAGCAAAATGAAGATGATTCAAGCATTAATTTTATTGTGCTTTTGCTCATTTTGAAGATTTTGACATTTTCACCTGAAGTGTACAATCGGGCTGAAAATGCATTTAAAGCCATAAAAAGTTCATTTTGGCTCTCACACCTTAACTAAATGTTGTAGACTCAAACTTTTTGCTGTCATTAGTGTATGTTAGCAAAATGAAGATGATTCAAGCATTAATTTCATTGTGCTTTTGCTCATTTTGAAGATTTTGACATTTTCACCTGAAGTGTACAATCGGGCTGAAAATGCATTTAAAGCAATAAAAAGTTCATTTTGGCTCTCACACCTTAACTAAATGTTGTAGATTCAAACTTGTTGCTGTCATTAGTGTATTTTAGCAAAATGAAGATGATTCAAGCATTAATTTCATTGTGCTTTTGCTCATTTTGAAGATTTTGACATTTTCACCTGAAGTGTACAATTAGGGGCTGAAAACGCGTTTAAAGCAATAAAAAGTTCATTTTGGCTCTCACACCTTAACTAAATGTTGTAGACTCAAACTTTTTGCTGTCATTAGTATATTTTAGCAAAATGAAGATGATTCAAGCATTAATTTTATTGTGCTTTTGCTCATTTTGAAGATTTTGACATTTTCACCTGAAGTGTACAATCGGGCTGAAAATGCATTTAAAGCCATAAAAAGTTCATTTTGGCTCTCACACCTTAACTAAATGTTGTAGACTCAAACTTTTTGCTGTCATTAGTGTATGTTAGCAAAATGAAGATGATTCAAGCATTAATTTCATTGTGCTTTTGCTCATTTTGAAGATTTTGACATTTTCACCTGAAGTGTACAATCAGGCTGAAAATGCATTTAAAGCCATAAAAAGTTCATTTTGGCTCTCACACCTTAACTAAATGTTGTAGACTCAAACTTTTTGCTGTCATTAGTGTATTTTAGCAAAATGAAGATGATTCAAGCATTAATTTCATTGTGCTTTTGCTCATTTTGAAGATTTTGACATTTTTACCTGAAGTGTACAATCGGGCTGAAAATGCATTTAAAGCCATAAAAAGTTCATTTTGGCTCTCACACCTTAACTAAATGTTGTAGACTCAAACTTTTTGCTGTCATTGGTGTATTTTAGCAAAATGAAGATGATTCAAGCATTAATTTCATTGTGCTTTTGCTCATTTTGAAGATTTTGACATTTTCACCTGAAGTGTACAATCGGGCTGAAAATGCATTTAAAGCAATAAAAAGTTCATTTTGGCTCTCACACCTTAACTAAATGTTGTAGATTCAAACTTTTTGCTGTCATTAGTGTATTTTAGCAAAATGAAGATGATTCAAGCATTAATTTCATTGTGCTTTTGCTCATTTTGAAGATTTTGACATTTTCACCTGAAGTGTACAATTAGGGGCTGAAAACGCGTTTAAAGCAATAAAAAGTTCATTAAGTTCATTTTGGCTCTCACACCTTAACTAAATGTTGTAGATTCAAACTTGTTGCTGTCATTAGTATATTTTAGCAAAATGAAGATGATTCAAGCATTAATTTTATTGTGCTTTTGCTCATTTTGAAGATTTTGACATTTTCACCTGAAGTGTACAATCGGGCTGAAAATGCATTTAAAGCCATAAAAAGTTCATTTTGGCTCTCACACCTTAACTAAATGTTGTAGACTCAAACTTTTTGCTGTCATTAGTGTATGTTAGCAAAATGAAGATGATTCAAGCATTAATTTCATTGTGCTTTTGCTCATTTTGAAGATTTTGACATTTTCACCTGAAGTGTACAATCAGGCTGAAAATGCATTTAAAGCCATAAAAAGTTCATTTTGGCTCTCACACCTTAACTAAATGTTGTAGACTCAAACTTTTTGCTGTCATTAGTGTATTTTAGCAAAATGAAGATGATTCAAGCATTAATTTCATTGTGCTTTTGCTCATTTTGAAGATTTTGACATTTTCACCTGAAGTGTACAATCAGGCTGAAAATGCATTTAAAGCCATAAAAAGTTCATTTTGGCTCTCACACCTTAACTAAATGTTGTAGACTCAAACTTTTTGCTGTCATTAGTGTATGTTAGCAAAATGAAGATGATTCAAGCATTAATTTCATTGTGCTTTTGCTCATTTTGAAGATTTTGACATTTTCACCTGAAGTGTACAATCAGGCTGAAAATGCATTTAAAGCCATAAAAAGTTCATTTTGGCTCTCACACCTTAACTAAATGTTGTAGACTCAAACTTTTTGCTGTCATTAGTGTATTTTAGCAAAATGAAGATGATTCAAGCATTAATTTCATTGTGCTTTTGCTCATTTTGAAGATTTTGACATTTTCACCTGAAGTGTACAATCAGGCTGAAAATGCATTTAAAGCCATAAAAAGTTCATTTTGGCTCTCACACCTTAACTAAATGTTGTAGACTCAAACTTTTTGCTGTCATTAGTGTATTTTAGCAAAATGAAGATGATTCAAGCATTAATTTCATTGTGCTTTTGCTCATTTTGAAGATTTTGACATTTTCACCTGAAGTGTACAATTAGGGGCTGAAAACGCGTTTAAAGCAATAAAAAGTTCATTTTGGCTCTCACACCTTAACTAAATGTTGTAGACTCAAACTTTTTGCTGTCATTAGTATATTTTAGCAAAATGAAGATGATTCAAGCATTAATTTCATTGTGCTTTTGCTCATTTTGAAGATTTTGACATTTTCACCTGAAGTGTACAATCAGGCTGAAAATGCATTTAAAGCCATAAAAAGTTCATTTTGGCTCTCACACCTTAACTAAATGTTGTAGACTCAAACTTTTTGCTGTCATTAGTGTATTTTAGCAAAATGAAGATGATTCAAGCATTAATTTCATTGTGCTTTTGCTCATTTTGAAGATTTTGACATTTTCACCTGAAGTGTACAATCGGGCTGAAAATGCATTTAAAGCAATAAAAAGTTCATTTTGGCTCTCACACCTTAACTAAATGTTGTAGATTCAAACTTTTTGCTGTCATTAGTATATTTTAGCAAAATGAAGATGATTCAAGCATTAATTTTATTGTGCTTTTGCTCATTTTGAAGATTTTGACATTTTCACCTGAAGTGTACAATCGGGCTGAAAATGCATTTAAAGCTATAAAAAGTTCATTTTGGCTCTCACACCTTAACTAATTGTTGTAGACTCAAACTTTTTGCTGTCATTAGTGTATGTTAGCAAAATGAAGATGATTCAAGCATTAATTTCATTGTGCTTTTGCTCATTTTGAAGATTTTGACATTTTCACCTGAAGTGTACAATCAGGCTGAAAATGCATTTAAAGCCATAAAAAGTTCATTTTGGCTCTCACACCTTAACTAAATGTTGTAGACTCAAACTTTTTGCTGTCATTAGTGTATGTTAGCAAAATGAAGATGATGCAAGCATTAATTTCATTGTGCTTTTGCTCATTTTGAAGATTTTGACATTTTCACCTGAAGTGTACAATCAGGCTGAAAATGCATTTAAAGCCATAAAAAGTTCATTTTGGCTCTCACACCTAAACTAAATGTTGTAGAATCAAACTTTTTGCTGTCATTAGTGTATTTTAGCAAAATGAAGATGATTCAAGCATTAATTTCATTGTGCTTTTGCTCATTTTGAAGATTTTGACATTTTCACCTGAAGTGTACAATCAGGCTGAAAATGCATTTAAAGCCATAAAAAGTTCATTTTGGCTCTCACACCTTAACTAAATGTTGTAGACTCAAACTTTTTGCTGTCATTAGTGTATGTTAGCAAAATGAAGATGATTCAAGCATTAATTTCATTGTGCTTTTGCTCATTTTGAAGATTTTGACATTTTCACCTGAAGTGTACAATCAGGCTGAAAATGCATTTAAAGCAATAAAAAGTTCATTTTGGCTCTCACACCTTAACTAAATGTTGTCGACTCAAACTTTTTGCTGTCATTAGTGTATTTTAGCAAAATGAAGATGATTCAAGCATTAATTTCATTGTGCTTTTGCTCATTTTGAAGATTTTGACATTTTCACCTGAAGTGTACAATTAGGGGCTGAAAACGCGTTTAAAGCAATAAAAAGTTCATTTTGGCTCTCACACCTTAACTAAATGTTGTAGACTCAAACTTTTTGCTGTCATTAGTATATTTTAGCAAAATGAAGATGATTCAAGCATTAATTTTATTGTGCTTTTGCTCATTTTGAAGATTTTGACATTTTCACCTGAAGTGTACAATCGGGCTGAAAATGCATTTAAAGCCATAAAAAGTTCATTTTGGCTCTCACACCTTAACTAAACGTTGTAGACTCAAACTTTTTGCTGTCATTAGTGTATGTTAGCAAAATGAAGATGATTCAAGCATTAATTTCATTGTGCTTTTGCTCATTTTGAAGATTTTGACATTTTCACCTGAAGTGTACAATCAGGCTGAAAATGCATTTAAAGCAATAAAAAGTTCATTTTGGCTCTCACACCTTAACTAAATGTTGTAGACTCAAACTTTTTGCTGTCATTAGTGTATGTTAGCAAAATGAAGATGATTCAAGCATTAATTTCATTGTGCTTTTGCTCATTTTGAAGATTTTGACATTTTCACCTGAAGTGTACAATCAGGCTGAAAATGCATTTAAAGCCATAAAAAGTTCATTTTGGCTCTCACACCTTAACTAAATGTTGTAGACTCAAACTTTTTGCTGTCATTAGTGTATTTTAGCAAAATGAAGATGATTCAAGCATTAATTTCATTGTGCTTTTGCTCATTTTGAAGATTTTGACATTTTCACCTGAAGTGTACAATTAGGGGCTGAAAACGCGTTTAAAGCAATAAAAAGTTCATTTTGGCTCTCACACCTTAACTAAATGTTGTAGACTCAAACTTTTTGCTGTCATTAGTATATTTTAGCAAAATGAAGATGATTCAAGCATTAATTTTATTGTGCTTTTGCTCATTTTGAAGATTTTGACATTTTCACCTGAAGTGTACAATCGGGCTGAAAATGCATTTAAAGCCATAAAAAGTTCATTTTGGCTCTCACACCTTAACTAAATGTTGTAGACTCAAACTTTTTGCTGTCATTAGTGTATGTTAGCAAAATGAAGATGATTCAAGCATTAATTTCATTGTGCTTTTGCTCATTTTGAAGATTTTGACATTTTCACCTGAAGTGTACAATCAGGCTGAAAATGCATTTAAAGCCATAAAAAGTTCATTTTGGCTCTCACACCTTAACTAAATGTTGTAGACTCAAACTTTTTGCTGTCATTAGTGTATTTTAGCAAAATGAAGATGATTCAAGCATTAATTTCATTGTGCTTTTGCTCATTTTGAAGATTTTGACATTTTCACCTGAAGTGTACAATTAGGGGCTGAAAACGCGTTTAAAGCAATAAAAAGTTCATTTTGGCTCTCACACCTTAACTAAATGTTGTAGACTCAAATTTTTTGCTGTCATTAGTATATTTTAGCAAAATGAAGATGATTCAAGCATTAATTTTATTGTGCTTTTGCTCATTTTGAAGATTTTGACATTTTCACCTGAAGTGTACAATCGGGCTGAAAATGCATTTAAAGCCATAAAAAGTTCATTTTGGCTCTCACACCTTAACTAAACGTTGTAGACTCAAACTTTTTGCTGTCATTAGTGTATGTTAGCAAAATGAAGATGATTCAAGCATTAATTTCATTGTGCTTTTGCTCATTTTGAAGATTTTGACATTTTCACCTGAAGTGTACAATCAGGCTGAAAATGCATTTAAAGCAATAAAAAGTTCATTTTGGCTCTCACACCTTAACTAAATGTTGTAGACTCAAACTTTTTGCTGTCATTAGTGTATGTTAGCAAAATGAAGATGATTCAAGCATTAATTTCATTGTGCTTTTGCTCATTTTGAAGATTTTGACATTTTCACCTGAAGTGTACAATCAGGCTGAAAATGCATTTAAAGCCATAAAAAGTTCATTTTGGCTCTCACACCTTAACTAAATGTTGTAGACTCAAACTTTTTGCTGTCATTAGTGTATTTTAGCAAAATGAAGATGATTCAAGCATTAATTTCATTGTGCTTTTGCTCATTTTGAAGATTTTGACATTTTCACCTGAAGTGTACAATTAGGGGCTGAAAACGCGTTTAAAGCAATAAAAAGTTCATTTTGGCTCTCACACCTTAACTAAATGTTGTAGACTCAAACTTTTTGCTGTCATTAGTATATTTTAGCAAAATGAAGATGATTCAAGCATTAATTTTATTGTGCTTTTGCTCATTTTGAAGATTTTGACATTTTCACCTGAAGTGTACAATCGGGCTGAAAATGCATTTAAAGCCATAAAAAGTTCATTTTGGCTCTCAAACCTTAACTAAATGTTGTAGACTCAAACTTTTTGCTGTCATTAGTGTATGTTAGCAAAATGAAGATGATTCAAGCATTAATTTCATTGTGCTTTTGCTCATTTTGAAGATTTTGACATTTTCACCTGAAGTGTACAATCAGGCTGAAAATGCATTTAAAGCCATAAAAAGTTCATTTTGGCTCTCACACCTTAACTAAATGTTGTAGACTCAAACTTTTTGCTGTCATTAGTGTATTTTAGCAAAATGAAGATGATTCAAGCATTAATTTCATTGTGCTTTTGCTCATTTTGAAGATTTTGACATTTTCACCTGAAGTGTACAATTAGGGGCTGAAAACGCGTTTAAAGCAATAAAAAGTTCATTTTGGCTCTCACACCTTAACTAAATGTTGTAGACTCAAACTTTTTGCTGTCATTAGTATATTTTAGCAAAATGAAGATGATTCAAGCATTAATTTTATTGTGCTTTTGCTCATTTTGAAGATTTTGACATTTTCACCTGAAGTGTACAATCGGGCTGAAAATGCATTTAAAGCCATAAAAAGTTCATTTTGGCTCTCACACCTTAACTAAATGTTGTAGACTCAAACTTTTTGCTGTCATTAGTGTATGTTAGCAAAATGAAGATGATTCAAGCATTAATTTCATTGTGCTTTTGCTCATTTTGAAGATTTTGACATTTTCACCTGAAGTGTACAATCAGGCTGAAAATGCATTTAAAGCCATAAAAAGTTCATTTTGGCTCTCACACCTTAACTAAATGTTGTAGACTCAAACTTTTTGCTGTCATTAGTGTATTTTAGCAAAATGAAGATGATTCAAGCATTAATTTCATTGTGCTTTTGCTCATTTTGAAGATTTTGACATTTTCACCTGAAGTGTACAATTAGGGGCTGAAAACGCGTTTAAAGCAATAAAAAGTTCATTTTGGCTCTCACACCTTAACTAAATGTTGTAGACTCAAACTTTTTGCTGTCATTAGTATATTTTAGCAAAATGAAGATGATTCAAGCATTAATTTTATTGTGCTTTTGCTCATTTTGAAGATTTTGACATTTTCACCTGAAGTGTACAATCGGGCTGAAAATGCATTTAAAGCCATAAAAAGTTCATTTTGGCTCTCACACCTTAACTAAATGTTGTAGACTCAAACTTTTTGCTGTCATTAGTGTATGTTAGCAAAATGAAGATGATTCAAGCATTAATTTCATTGTGCTTTTGCTCATTTTGAAGATTTTGACATTTTCACCTGAAGTGTACAATCAGGCTGAAAATGCATTTAAAGCCATAAAAAGTTCATTTTGGCTCTCACACCTTAACTAAATGTTGTAGACTCAAACTTTTTGCTGTCATTAGTGTATTTTAGCAAAATGAAGATGATTCAAGCATTAATTTCATTGTGCTTTTGCTCATTTTGAAGATTTTGACATTTTCACCTGAAGTGTACAATTAGGGGCTGAAAACGCGTTTAAAGCAATAAAAAGTTCATTTTGGCTCTCACACCTTAACTAAATGTTGTAGACTCAAATTTTTTGCTGTCATTAGTATATTTTAGCAAAATGAAGATGATTCAAGCATTAATTTTATTGTGCTTTTGCTCATTTTGAAGATTTTGACATTTTCACCTGAAGTGTACAATCGGGCTGAAAATGCATTTAAAGCCATAAAAAGTTCATTTTGGCTCTCACACCTTAACTAAACGTTGTAGACTCAAACTTTTTGCTGTCATTAGTGTATGTTAGCAAAATGAAGATGATTCAAGCATTAATTTCATTGTGCTTTTGCTCATTTTGAAGATTTTGACATTTTCACCTGAAGTGTACAATCAGGCTGAAAATGCATTTAAAGCAATAAAAAGTTCATTTTGGCTCTCACACCTTAACTAAATGTTGTAGACTCAAACTTTTTGCTGTCATTAGTGTATGTTAGCAAAATGAAGATGATTCAAGCATTAATTTCATTGTGCTTTTGCTCATTTTGAAGATTTTGACATTTTCACCTGAAGTGTACAATCAGGCTGAAAATGCATTTAAAGCCATAAAAAGTTCATTTTGGCTCTCACACCTTAACTAAATGTTGTAGACTCAAACTTTTTGCTGTCATTAGTGTATTTTAGCAAAATGAAGATGATTCAAGCATTAATTTCATTGTGCTTTTGCTCATTTTGAAGATTTTGACATTTTCACCTGAAGTGTACAATTAGGGGCTGAAAACGCGTTTAAAGCAATAAAAAGTTCATTTTGGCTCTCACACCTTAACTAAATGTTGTAGACTCAAACTTTTTGCTGTCATTAGTATATTTTAGCAAAATGAAGATGATTCAAGCATTAATTTTATTGTGCTTTTGCTCATTTTGAAGATTTTGACATTTTCACCTGAAGTGTACAATCGGGCTGAAAATGCATTTAAAGCCATAAAAAGTTCATTTTGGCTCTCAAACCTTAACTAAATGTTGTAGACTCAAACTTTTTGCTGTCATTAGTGTATGTTAGCAAAATGAAGATGATTCAAGCATTAATTTCATTGTGCTTTTGCTCATTTTGAAGATTTTGACATTTTCACCTGAAGTGTACAATCAGGCTGAAAATGCATTTAAAGCCATAAAAAGTTCATTTTGGCTCTCACACCTTAACTAAATGTTGTAGACTCAAACTTTTTGCTGTCATTAGTGTATTTTAGCAAAATGAAGATGATTCAAGCATTAATTTCATTGTGCTTTTGCTCATTTTGAAGATTTTGACATTTTCACCTGAAGTGTACAATTAGGGGCTGAAAACGCGTTTAAAGCAATAAAAAGTTCATTTTGGCTCTCACACCTTAACTAAATGTTGTAGACTCAAACTTTTTGCTGTCATTAGTATATTTTAGCAAAATGAAGATGATTCAAGCATTAATTTTATTGTGCTTTTGCTCATTTTGAAGATTTTGACATTTTCACCTGAAGTGTACAATCGGGCTGAAAAGCCATTTAAAGCCATAAAAAGTTCATTTTGGCTCTCACACCTTAACTAAATGTTGTAGACTCAAACTTTTTGCTGTCATTAGTGTATGTTAGCAAAATGAAGATGATTCAAGCATTAATTTCATTGTGCTTTTGCTCATTTTGAAGATTTTGACATTTTCACCTGAAGTGTACAATCGGGCTGAAAATGCATTTAAAGCAATAAAAAGTTCATTTTGGCTCTCACACCTTAACTAAATGTTGTAGATTCAAACTTTTTGCTGTCATTAGTATATTTTAGCAAAATGAAGATGATTCAAGCATTAATTTTATTGTGCTTTTGCTCATTTTGAAGATTTTGACATTTTCACCTGAAGTGTACAATCGGGCTGAAAATGCATTTAAAGCCATAAAAAGTTCATTTTGGCTCTCACACCTTAACTAATTGTTGTAGACTCAAACTTTTTGCTGTCATTAGTGTATGTTAGCAAAATGAAGATGATTCAAGCATTAATTTCATTGTGCTTTTGCTCATTTTGAAGATTTTGACATTTTCACCTGAAGTGTACAATCAGGCTGAAAATGCATTTAAAGCCATAAAAAGTTCATTTTGGCTCTCACACCTTAACTAAATGTTGTAGACTCAAACTTTTTGCTGTCATTAGTGTATGTTAGCAAAATGAAGATGATTCAAGCATTAATTTCATTGTGCTTTTGCTCATTTTGAAGATTTTGACATTTTCACCTGAAGTGTACAATCAGGCTGAAAATGCATTTAAAGCAATAAAAAGTTCATTTTGGCTCTCACACCTTAACTAAATGTTGTAGACTCAAACTTTTTGCTGTCATTAGTATATTTTAGCAAAATGAAGATGATTCAAGCATTAATTTTATTGTGCTTTTGCTCATTTTGAAGATTTTGACATTTTCACCTGAAGTGTACAATCGGGCTGAAAATGCATTTAAAGCCATAAAAAGTTCATTTTGGCTCTCACACCTTAACTAAACGTTGTAGACTCAAACTTTTTGCTGTCATTAGTGTATGTTAGCAAAATGAAGATGATTCAAGCATTAATTTCATTGTGCTTTTGCTCATTTTGAAGATTTTGACATTTTCACCTGAAGTGTACAATCAGGCTGAAAATGCATTTAAAGCAATAAAAAGTTCATTTTGGCTCTCACACCTTAACTAAATGTTGTAGACTCAAACTTTTTGCTGTCATTAGTGTATGTTAGCAAAATGAAGATGATTCAAGCATTAATTTCATTGTGCTTTTGCTCATTTTGAAGATTTTGACATTTTCACCTGAAGTGTACAATCAGGCTGAAAATGCATTTAAAGCCATAAAAAGTTCATTTTGGCTCTCACACCTTAACTAAATGTTGTAGACTCAAACTTTTTGCTGTCATTAGTGTATTTTAGCAAAATGAAGATGATTTAAGCATTAATTTCATTGTGCTTTTGCTCATTTTGAAGATTTTGACATTTTCACCTGAAGTGTACAATTAGGGGCTGAAAACGCGTTTAAAGCAATAAAAAGTTCATTTTGGCTCTCACACCTTAACTAAATGTTGTAGACTCAAACTTTTTGCTGTCATTAGTATATTTTAGCAAAATGAAGATGATTCAAGCATTAATTTTATTGTGCTTTTGCTCATTTTGAAGATTTTGACATTTTCACCTGAAGTGTACAATCGGGCTGAAAATGCATTTAAAGCCATAAAAAGTTCATTTTGGCTCTCACACCTTAACTAATTGTTGTAGACTCAAACTTTTTGCTGTCATTAGTGTATGTTAGCAAAATGAAGATGATTCAAGCATTAATTTCATTGTGCTTTTGCTCATTTTGAAGATTTTGACATTTTCACCTGAAGTGTACAATCAGGCTGAAAATGCATTTAAAGCCATAAAAAGTTCATTTTGGCTCTCACACCTTAACTAAATGTTGTAGACTCAAACTTTTTGCTGTCATTAGTGTATTTTAGCAAAATGAAGATGATTCAAGCATTAATTTCATTGTGCTTTTGCTCATTTTGAAGATTTTGACATTTTCACCTGAAGTGTACAATTAGGGGCTGAAAACGCGTTTAAAGCAATAAAAAGTTCATTTTGGCTCTCACACCTTAACTAAATGTTGTAGACTCAAACTTTTTGCTGTCATTAGTATATTTTAGCAAAATGAAGATGATTCAAGCATTAATTTTATTGTGCTTTTGCTCATTTTGAAGATTTTGACATTTTCACCTGAAGTGTACAATCGGGCTGAAAATGCATTTAAAGCCATAAAAAGTTCATTTTGGCTCTCACAACTTAACTAAATGTTGTAGACTCAAACTTTTTGCTGTCATTAGTGTATGTTAGCAAAATGAAGATGATTCAAGCATTAATTTCATTGTGCTTTTGCTCATTTTGAAGATTTTGACATTTTCACCTGAAGTGTACAATCAGGCTGAAAATGCATTTAAAGCCATAAAAAGTTCATTTTGGCTCTCACACCTTAACTAAATGTTGTAGACTCAAACTTTTTGCTGTCATTAGTGTATTTTAGCAAAATGAAGATGATTCAAGCATTAATTTCATTGTGCTTTTGCTCATTTTGAAGATTTTGACATTTTCACCTGAAGTGTACAATCAGGCTGAAAATGCATTTAAAGCCATAAAAAGTTCATTTTGGCTCTCACACCTTAACTAAATGTTGTAGACTCAAACTTTTTGCTGTCATTAGTGTATGTTAGCAAAATGAAGATGATTCAAGCATTAATTTCATTGTGCCTTTGCTCATTTTGAAGATTTTGACATTTTCACCTGAAGTGTACAATCAGGCTGAAAATGCATTTAAAGCAATAAAAAGTTCATTTTGGCTCTCACACCTTAACTAAATGTTGTCGACTCAAACTTTTTGCTGTCATTAGTGTATTTTAGCAAAATGAAGATGATTCAAGCATTAATTTCATTGTGCTTTTGCTCATTTTGAAGATTTTGACATTTTCACCTGAAGTGTACAATTAGGGGCTGAAAACGCGTTTAAAGCAATAAAAAGTTCATTTTGGCTCTCACACCTTAACTAAATGTTGTAGACTCAAACTTTTTGCTGTCATTAGTATATTTTAGCAAAATGAAGATGATTCAAGCATTAATTTTATTGTGCTTTTGCTCATTTTGAAGATTTTGACATTTTCACCTGAAGTGTACAATCGGGCTGAAAATGCATTTAAAGCCATAAAAAGTTCATTTTGGCTCTCACACCTTAACTAAACGTTGTAGACTCAAACTTTTTGCTGTCATTAGTGTATGTTAGCAAAATGAAGATGATTCAAGCATTAATTTCATTGTGCTTTTGCTCATTTTGAAGATTTTGACATTTTCACCTGAAGTGTACAATCAGGCTGAAAATGCATTTAAAGCAATAAAAAGTTCATTTTGGCTCTCACACCTTAACTAAATGTTGTAGACTCAAACTTTTTGCTGTCATTAGTGTATTTTAGCAAAATGAAGATGATTCAAGCATTAATTTCATTGTGCTTTTGCTCATTTTGAAGATTTTGACATTTTCACCTGAAGTGTACAATCGGGCTGAAAATGCATTTAAAGCCATAAAAAGTTCATTTTGGCTCTCACACCTTAACTAAATGTTGTAGACTCAAACTTTTTGCTGTCATTGGTGTATTTTAGCAAAATGAAGATGATTCAAGCATTAATTTCATTGTGCTTTTGCTCATTTTGAAGATTTTGACATTTTCACCTGAAGTGTACAATCGGGCTGAAAATGCATTTAAAGCAATAAAAAGTTCATTTTGGCTCTCACACCTTAACTAAATGTTGTAGATTCAAACTTTTTGCTGTCATTAGTGTATTTTAGCAAAATGAAGATGATTCAAGCATTAATTTCATTGTGCTTTTGCTCATTTTGAAGATTTTGACATTTTCACCTGAAGTGTACAATCGGGCTGAAAATGCATTTAAAGCCATAAAAAGTTCATTTTGGCTCTCACACCTTAACTAAATGTTGTAGACTCAAACTTTTTGCTGTCATTAGTGTATGTTAGCAAAATGAAGATGATTCAAGCATTAATTTCATTGTGCCTTTGCTCATTTTGAAGATTTTGACATTTTCACCTGAAGTGTACAATCAGGCTGAAAATGCATTTAAAGCAATAAAAAGTTCATTTTGGCTCTCACACCTTAACTAAATGTTGTCGACTCAAACTTTTTGCTGTCATTAGTGTATTTTAGCAAAATGAAGATGATTCAAGCATTAATTTCATTGTGCTTTTGCTCATTTTGAAGATTTTGACATTTTCACCTGAAGTGTACAATTAGGGGCTGAAAACGCGTTTAAAGCAATAAAAAGTTCATTTTGGCTCTCACACCTTAACTAAATGTTGTAGACTCAAACTTTTTGCTGTCATTAGTATATTTTAGCAAAATGAAGATGATTCAAGCATTAATTTTATTGTGCTTTTGCTCATTTTGAAGATTTTGACATTTTCACCTGAAGTGTACAATCGGGCTGAAAATGCATTTAAAGCCATAAAAAGTTCATTTTGGCTCTCACACCTTAACTAAACGTTGTAGACTCAAACTTTTTGCTGTCATTAGTGTATGTTAGCAAAATGAAGATGATTCAATCATTAATTTCATTGTGCTTTTGCTCATTTTGAAGATTTTGACATTTTCACCTGAAGTGTACAATCAGGCTGAAAATGCATTTAAAGCAATAAAAAGTTCATTTTGGCTCTCACACCTTAACTAAATGTTGTAGACTCAAACTTTTTGCTGTCATTAGTGTATTTTAGCAAAATGAAGATGATTCAAGCATTAATTTCATTGTGCTTTTGCTCATTTTGAAGATTTTGACATTTTCACCTGAAGTGTACAATCGGGCTGAAAATGCATTTAAAGCCATAAAAAGTTCATTTTGGCTCTCACACCTTAACTAAATGTTGTAGACTCAAACTTTTTGCTGTCATTGGTGTATTTTAGCAAAATGAAGATGATTCAAGCATTAATTTCATTGTGCTTTTGCTCATTTTGAAGATTTTGACATTTTCACCTGAAGTGTACAATCGGGCTGAAAATGCATTTAAAGCAATAAAAAGTTCATTTTGGCTCTCACACCTTAACTAAATGTTGTAGATTCAAACTTTTTGCTGTCATTAGTGTATTTTAGCAAAATGAAGATGATTCAAGCATTAATTTCATTGTGCTTTTGCTCATTTTGAAGATTTTGACATTTTCACCTGAAGTGTACAATCGGGCTGAAAATGCATTTAAAGCCATAAAAAGTTCATTTTGGCTCTCACACCTTAACTAAATGTTGTAGACTCAAACTTTTTGCTGTCATTAGTGTATGTTAGCAAAATGAAGATGATTCAAGCATTAATTTCATTGTGCTTTTGCTCATTTTGAAGATTTTGACATTTTCACCTGAAGTGTACAATCAGGCTGAAAATGCATTTAAAGCCATAAAAAGTTCATTTTGGCTCTCACACCTTAACTAAATGTTGTAGACTCAAACTTTTTGCTGTCATTAGTGTATGTTAGCAAAATGAAGATGATTCAAGCATTAATTTCATTGTGCTTTTGCTCATTTTGAAGATTTTGACATTTTCACCTGAAGTGTACAATCGGGCTGAAAATGCATTTAAAGCCATAAAAAGTTCATTTTGGCTCTCACACCTTAACTAAATGTTGTAGACTCAAACTTTTTGCTGTCATTAGTGTATGTTAGCAAAATGAAGATGATTCAAGCATTAATTTCATTGTGCCTTTGCTCATTTTGAAGATTTTGACATTTTCACCTGAAGTGTACAATCAGGCTGAAAATGCATTTAAAGCAATAAAAAGTTCATTTTGGCTCTCACACCTTAACTAAATGTTGTCGACTCAAACTTTTTGCTGTCATTAGTGTATTTTAGCAAAATGAAGATGATTCAAGCATTAATTTCATTGTGCTTTTGCTCATTTTGAAGATTTTGACATTTTCACCTGAAGTGTACAATTAGGGGCTGAAAACGCGTTTAAAGCAATAAAAAGTTCATTTTGGCTCTCACACCTTAACTAAATGTTGTAGACTCAAACTTTTTGCTGTCATTAGTATATTTTAGCAAAATGAAGATGATTCAAGCATTAATTTTATTGTGCTTTTGCTCATTTTGAAGATTTTGACATTTTCACCTGAAGTGTACAATCGGGCTGAAAATGCATTTAAAGCCATAAAAAGTTCATTTTGGCTCTCACACCTTAACTAAACGTTGTAGACTCAAACTTTTTGCTGTCATTAGTGTATGTTAGCAAAATGAAGATGATTCAATCATTAATTTCATTGTGCTTTTGCTCATTTTGAAGATTTTGACATTTTCACCTGAAGTGTACAATCGGGCTGAAAATGCATTTAAAGCCATAAAAAGTTCATTTTGGCTCTCACACCTTAACTAAATGTTGTAGACTCAAACTTTTTGCTGTCATTGGTGTATTTTAGCAAAATGAAGATGATTCAAGCATTAATTTCATTGTGCTTTTGCTCATTTTGAAGATTTTGACATTTTCACCTGAAGTGTACAATCGGGCTGAAAATGCATTTAAAGCAATAAAAAGTTCATTTTGGCTCTCACACCTTAACTAAATGTTGTAGATTCAAACTTTTTGCTGTCATTAGTGTATTTTAGCAAAATGAAGATGATTCAAGCATTAATTTCATTGTGCTTTTGCTCATTTTGAAGATTTTGACATTTTCACCTGAAGTGTACAATCGGGCTGAAAATGCATTTAAAGCCATAAAAAGTTCATTTTGGCTCTCACACCTTAACTAAATGTTGTAGACTCAAACTTTTTGCTGTCATTAGTGTATGTTAGCAAAATGAAGATGATTCAAGCATTAATTTCATTGTGCTTTTGCTCATTTTGAAGATTTTGACATTTTCACCTGAAGTGTACAATCAGGCTGAAAATGCATTTAAAGCCATAAAAAGTTCATTTTGGCTCTCACACCTTAACTAAATGTTGTAGACTCAAACTTTTTGCTGTCATTAGTGTATTTTAGCAAAATGAAGATGATTCAAGCATTAATTTCATTGTGCTTTTGCTCATTTTGAAGATTTTGACATTTTCACCTGAAGTGTACAATTAGGGGCTGAAAACGCGTTTAAAGCAATAAAAAGTTCATTTTGGCTCTCACACCTTAACTAAATGTTGTAGACTCAAACTTTTTGCTGTCATTAGTATATTTTAGCAAAATGAAGATGATTCAAGCATTAGATTTATTGTGCTTTTGCTCATTTTGAAGATTTTGACATTTTCACCTGAAGTGTACAATCGGGCTGAAAATGCATTTAAAGCCATAAAAAGTTCATTTTGGCTCTCACACCTTAACTAAACGTTGTAGACTCAAACTTTTTGCTGTCATTAGTGTATGTTAGCAAAATGAAGATGATTCAAGCATTAATTTCATTGTGCTTTTGCTCATTTTGAAGATTTTGACATTTTCACCTGAAGTGTACAATCAGGCTGAAAATGCATTTAAAGCCATAAAAAGTTCATTTTGGCTCTCACACCTTAACTAAATGTTGTAGACTCAAACTTTTTGCTGTCATTAGTGTATGTTAGCAAAATGAAGATGATTCAAGCATTAATTTCATTGTGCTTTTGCTCATTTTGAAGATTTTGACATTTTCACCTGAAGTGTACAATCAGGCTGAAAATGCATTTAAAGCCATAAAAAGTTCATTTTGGCTCTCACACCTTAACTAAATGTTGTAGACTCAAACTTTTTGCTGTCATTAGTGTATGTTAGCAAAATGAAGATGATTCAAGCATTAATTTCATTGTGCTTTTGCTCATTTTGAAGATTTTGACATTTTCACCTGAAGTGTACAATCGGGCTGAAAATGCATTTAAAGCCATAAAAAGTTCATTTTGGCTCTCACACCTTAACTAAATGTTGTAGACTCAAACTTTTTGCTGTCATTAGTGTATGTTAGCAAAATGAAGATGATTCAAGCATTAATTTCATTGTGCCTTTGCTCATTTTGAAGATTTTGACATTTTCACCTGAAGTGTACAATCAGGCTGAAAATGCATTTAAAGCAATAAAAAGTTCATTTTGGCTCTCACACCTTAACTAAATGTTGTCGACTCAAACTTTTTGCTGTCATTAGTGTATTTTAGCAAAATGAAGATGATTCAAGCATTAATTTCATTGTGCTTTTGCTCATTTTGAAGATTTTGACATTTTCACCTGAAGTGTACAATTAAGGGCTGAAAACGCGTTTAAAGCAATAAAAAGTTCATTTTGGCTCTCACACCTTAACTAAATGTTGTAGACTCAAACTTTTTGCTGTCATTAGTATATTTTAGCAAAATGAAGATGATTCAAGCATTAATTTTATTGTGCTTTTGCTCATTTTGAAGATTTTGACATTTTCACCTGAAGTGTACAATCGGGCTGAAAATGCATTTAAAGCCATAAAAAGTTCATTTTGGCTCTCACACCTTAACTAAACGTTGTAGACTCAAACTTTTTGCTGTCATTAGTGTATGTTAGCAAAATGAAGATGATTCAATCATTAATTTCATTGTGCTTTTGCTCATTTTGAAGATTTTGACATTTTCACCTGAAGTGTACAATCAGGCTGAAAATGCATTTAAAGCAATAAAAAGTTCATTTTGGCTCTCACACCTTAACTAAATGTTGTAGACTCAAACTTTTTGCTGTCATTAGTGTATTTTAGCAAAATGAAGATGATTCAAGCATTAATTTCATTGTGCTTTTGCTCATTTTGAAGATTTTGACATTTTCACCTGAAGTGTACAATCGGGCTGAAAATGCATTTAAAGCCATAAAAAGTTCATTTTGGCTCTCACACCTTAACTAAATGTTGTAGACTCAAACTTTTTGCTGTCATTGGTGTATTTTAGCAAAATGAAGATGATTCAAGCATTAATTTCATTGTGCTTTTGCTCATTTTGAAGATTTTGACATTTTCACCTGAAGTGTACAATCGGGCTGAAAATGCATTTAAAGCAATAAAAAGTTCATTTTGGCTCTCACACCTTAACTAAATGTTGTAGATTCAAACTTTTTGCTGTCATTAGTGTATTTTAGCAAAATGAAGATGATTCAAGCATTAATTTCATTGTGCTTTTGCTCATTTTGAAGATTTTGACATTTTCACCTGAAGTGTACAATCGGGCTGAAAATGCATTTAAAGCCATAAAAAGTTCATTTTGGCTCTCACACCTTAACTAAATGTTGTAGACTCAAACTTTTTGCTGTCATTAGTGTATGTTAGCAAAATGAAGATGATTCAAGCATTAATTTCATTGTGCTTTTGCTCATTTTGAAGATTTTGACATTTTCACCTGAAGTGTACAATCAGGCTGAAAATGCATTTAAAGCCATAAAAAGTTCATTTTGGCTCTCACACCTTAACTAAATGTTGTAGACTCAAACTTTTTGCTGTCATTAGTGTATTTTAGCAAAATGAAGATGATTCAAGCATTAATTTCATTGTGCTTTTGCTCATTTTGAAGATTTTGACATTTTCACCTGAAGTGTACAATTAGGGGCTGAAAACGCGTTTAAAGCAATAAAAAGTTCATTTTGGCTCTCACACCTTAACTAAATGTTGTAGACTCAAACTTTTTGCTGTCATTAGTATATTTTAGCAAAATGAAGATGATTCAAGCATTAGATTTATTGTGCTTTTGCTCATTTTGAAGATTTTGACATTTTCACCTGAAGTGTACAATCGGGCTGAAAATGCATTTAAAGCCATAAAAAGTTCATTTTGGCTCTCACACCTTAACTAAACGTTGTAGACTCAAACTTTTTGCTGTCATTAGTGTATGTTAGCAAAATGAAGATGATTCAAGCATTAATTTCATTGTGCTTTTGCTCATTTTGAAGATTTTGACATTTTCACCTGAAGTGTACAATCAGGCTGAAAATGCATTTAAAGCAATAAAAAGTTCATTTTGGCTCTCACACCTTAACTAAATGTTGTAGACTCAAACTTTTTGCTGTCATTAGTGTATGTTAGCAAAATGAAGATGATTCAAGCATTAATTTCATTGTGCTTTTGCTCATTTTGAAGATTTTGACATTTTCACCTGAAGTGTACAATCAGGCTGAAAATGCATTTAAAGCCATAAAAAGTTCATTTTGGCTCTCACACCTTAACTAAATGTTGTAGACTCAAACTTTTTGCTGTCATTAGTGTATTTTAGCAAAATGAAGATGATTCAAGCATTAATTTCATTGTGCTTTTGCTCATTTTGAAGATTTTGACATTTTCACCTGAAGTGTACAATTAGGGGCTGAAAACGCGTTTAAAGCAATAAAAAGTTCATTTTGGCTCTCACACCTTAACTAAATGTTGTAGACTCAAACTTTTTGCTGTCATTAGTATATTTTAGCAAAATGAAGATGATTCAAGCATTAATTTTATTGTGCTTTTGCTCATTTTGAAGATTTTGACATTTTCACCTGAAGTGTACAATCGGGCTGAAAATGCATTTAAAGCCATAAAAAGTACATTTTGGCTCTCAAAACTTAACTAAATGTTGTAGACTCAAACTTTTTGCTGTCATTAGTGTATGTTAGCAAAATGAAGATGATTCAAGCATTAATTTCATTGTGCTTTTGCTCATTTTGAAGATTTTGACATTTTCACCTGAAGTGTACAATCAGGCTGAAAATGCATTTAAAGCCATAAAAAGTTCATTTTGGCTCTCACACCTTAACTAAATGTTGTAGACTCAAACTTTTTGCTGTCATTAGTGTATTTTAGCAAAATGAAGATGATTCAAGCATTAATTTCATTGTGCTTTTGCTCATTTTGAAGATTTTGACATTTTCACCTGAAGTGTACAATTAGGGGCTGAAAACGCGTTTAAAGCAATAAAAAGTTCATTTTGGCTCTCACACCTTAACTAAATGTTGTAGACTCAAACTTTTTGCTGTCATTAGTATATTTTAGCAAAATGAAGATGATTCAAGCATTAATTTTATTGTGCTTTTGCTCATTTTGAAGATTTTGACATTTTCACCTGAAGTGTACAATCGGGCTGAAAATGCATTTAAAGCCATAAAAAGTTCATTTTGGCTCTCACACCTTAACTAAATGTTGTAGACTCAAACTTTTTGCTGTCATTAGTGTATGTTAGCAAAATGAAGATGATTCAAGCATTAATTTCATTGTGCTTTTGCTCATTTTGAAGATTTTGACATTTTCACCTGAAGTATACAATCAGGCTGAAAATGCATTTAAAGCCATAAAAAGTTCATTTTGGCTCTCACACCTTAACTAAATGTTGTAGACTCAAACTTTTTGCTGTCATTAGTGTATGTTAGCAAAATGAAGATGATGCAAGCATTAATTTCATTGTGCTTTTGCTCATTTTGAAGATTTTGACATTTTCACCTGAAGTGTACAATCAGGCTGAAAATGCATTTAAAGCCATAAAAAGTTCATTTTGGCTCTCACACCTTAACTAAATGTTGTAGAATCAAACTTTTTGCTGTCATTAGTGTATTTTAGCAAAATGAAGATGATTCAAGCATTAATTTCATTGTGCTTTTGCTCATTTTGAAGATTTTGACATTTTCACCTGAAGTGTACAATCAGGCTGAAAATGCATTTAAAGCCATAAAAAGTTCATTTTGGCTCTCACACCTTAACTAAATGTTGTAGACTCAAACTTTTTGCTGTCATTAGTGTATGTTAGCAAAATGAAGATGATTCAAGCATTAATTTCATTGTGCTTTTGCTCATTTTGAAGATTTTGACATTTTCACCTGAAGTGTACAATCAGGCTGAAAATGCATTTAAAGCAATAAAAAGTTCATTTTGGCTCTCACACCTTAACTAAATGTTGTCGACTCAAACTTTTTGCTGTCATTAGTGTATTTTAGCAAAATGAAGATGATTCAAGCATTAATTTCATTGTGCTTTTGCTCATTTTGAAGATTTTGACATTTTCCTGAAGTGTACAATTAGGGCTGAAAACGCGTTTAAAGCAATAAAAAGTTCATTTTGGCTCTCACACCTTAACTAAATGTTGTAGACTCAAACTTTTTGCTGTCATTAGTATATTTTAGCAAAATGAAGATGATTCAAGCATTAATTTTATTGTGCTTTTGCTCATTTTGAAGATTTTGACATTTTCACCTGAAGTGTACAATCGGGCTGAAAATGCATTTAAAGCCATAAAAAGTTCATTTTGGCTCTCACACCTTAACTAAACGTTGTAGACTCAAACTTTTTGCTGTCATTAGTGTATGTTAGCAAAATGAAGATGATTCAAGCATTAATTTCATTGTGCTTTTGCTCATTTTGAAGATTTTGACATTTTCACCTGAAGTGTACAATCAGGCTGAAAATGCATTTAAAGCAATAAAAAGTTCATTTTGGCTCTCACACCTTAACTAAATGTTGTAGACTCAAACTTTTTGCTGTCATTAGTGTATGTTAGCAAAATGAAGATGATTCAAGCATTAATTTCATTGTGCTTTTGCTCATTTTGAAGATTTTGACATTTTCACCTGAAGTGTACAATCAGGCTGAAAATGCATTTAAAGCCATAAAAAGTTCATTTTGGCTCTCACACCTTAACTAAATGTTGTAGACTCAAACTTTTTGCTGTCATTAGTGTATTTTAGCAAAATGAAGATGATTCAAGCATTAATTTCATTGTGCTTTTGCTCATTTTGAAGATTTTGACATTTTCACCTGAAGTGTACAATTAGGGCTGAAAACGCGTTTAAAGCAATAAAAAGTTCATTTTGGCTCTCACACCTTAACTAAATGTTGTAGACTCAAACTTTTTGCTGTCATTAGTTTATTTTAGCAAAATGAAGATGATTCAAGCATTAATTTTATTGTGCTTTTGCTCATTTTGAAGATTTTGACATTTTCACCTGAAGTGTACAATCGGGCTGAAAATGCATTTAAAGCCATAAAAAGTTCATTTTGGCTCTCACACCTTAACTAATTGTTGTAGACTCAAACTTTTTGCTGTCATTAGTGTATGTTAGCAAAATGAAGATGATTCAAGCATTAATTTCATTGTGCTTTTGCTCATTTTGAAGATTTTGACATTTTCACCTGAAGTGTACAATCAGGCTGAAAATGCATTTAAAGCCATAAAAAGTTCATTTTGGCTCTCACACCTTAACTAAATGTTGTAGACTCAAACTTTTTGCTGTCATTAGTGTATTTTAGCAAAATGAAGATGATTCAAGCATTAATTTCATTGTGCTTTTGCTCATTTTGAAGATTTTGACATTTTCACCTGAAGTGTACAATTAGGGGCTGAAAACGCGTTTAAAGCAATAAAAAGTTCATTTTGGCTCTCACACCTTAACTAAAGTTGTAGACTCAAACTTTTTGCTGTCATTAGTATATTTTAGCAAAATGAAGATGATTCAAGCATTAATTTTATTGTGCTTTTGCTCATTTTGAAGATTTTGACATTTTCACCTGAAGTGTACAATCGGGCTGAAAATGCATTTAAAGCCATAAAAAGTTCATTTTGGCTCTCACAACTTAACTAAATGTTGTAGACTCAAACTTTTTGCTGTCATTAGTGTATGTTAGCAAAATGAAGATGATTCAAGCATTAATTTCATTGTGCTTTTGCTCATTTTGAAGATTTTGACATTTTCACCTGAAGTGTACAATCAGGCTGAAAATGCATTTAAAGCCATAAAAAGTTCATTTTGGCTCTCACACCTTAACTAAATGTTGTAGACTCAAACTTTTTGCTGTCATTAGTGTATTTTAGCAAAATGAAGATGATTCAAGCATTAATTTCATTGTGCTTTTGCTCATTTTGAAGATTTTGACATTTTCACCTGAAGTGTACAATCAGGCTGAAAATGCATTTAAAGCCATAAAAAGTTCATTTTGGCTCTCACACCTTAACTAAATGTTGTAGACTCAAACTTTTTGCTGTCATTAGTGTATGTTAGCAAAATGAAGATGATTCAAGCATTAATTTCATTGTGCCTTTGCTCATTTTGAGATTTTGACATTTTCACCTGAAGTGTACAATCAGGCTGAAAATGCATTTAAAGCAATAAAAAAGTTCATTTTGGCTCTCACACCTAACTAAATGTTGTCGACTCAAACTTTTTGCTGTCATTAGTGTATTTTAGCAAAATGAAGATGATTCAAGCATTAATTTCATTGTGCTTTTGCTCATTTTGAAGATTTTGACATTTTCACCTGAAGTGTACAATTAGGGGCTGAAAACGCGTTTAAAGCAATAAAAAGTTCATTTTGGCTCTCACACCTTAACTAAATGTTGTAGACCTCAAACTTTTTGCTGTCATTAGTATATTTTAGCAAAATGAAGATGATTCAAGCATTAATTTTATTGTGCTTTTGCTCATTTGAAGATTTTGACATTTTCACCTGAAGTGTACAATCGGGCTGAAAATGCATTTAAAGCCATAAAAAGTTCATTTTGGCTCTCACACCTTAACTAAACGTTGTAGACTCAAACTTTTTGCTGTCATTAGTGTATGTTAGCAAAATGAAGATGATTCAAGCATTAATTTCATTGTGCTTTTGCTCATTTTGAAGATTTTGACATTTTCACCTGAAGTGTACAATCAGGCTGAAAATGCATTTAAAGCAATAAAAAGTTCATTTTGGCTCTCACACCTTAACTAAATGTTGTAGACTCAAACTTTTTGCTGTCATTAGTGTATGTTAGCAAAATGAAGATGATTCAAGCATTAATTTCATTGTGCTTTTGCTCATTTTGAAGATTTTGACATTTTCACCTGAAGTGTACAATCAGGCTGAAAATGCATTTAAAGCCATAAAAAGTTCATTTTGGCTCTCACACCTTAACTAAATGTTGTAGACTCAAACTTTTTGCTGTCATTAGTGTATTTTAGCAAAATGAAGATGATTCAAGCATTAATTTCATTGTGCTTTTGCTCATTTTGAAGATTTTGACATTTTCACCTGAAGTGTACAATTAGGGGCTGAAAACGCGTTTAAAGCAATAAAAAGTTCATTTTGGCTCTCACACCTTAACTAAATGTTGTAGACTCAAACTTTTTGCTGTCATTAGTATATTTTAGCAAAATG
>NW_028233543.1:55000-56585 GCF_054856555.1 Leptonotus elevatus | reverse complement strand
GGCTCCGCTGCTCATGGAGGTTTGCTAGTGGAGGATAACCCCCTGCCTGGGCAACTCGAACGCCCGGCATTCGTTCCTATGTGGCGGGGGATTTCAACCCCAGGTCGCCCTCGTGTGGTTCTTTTTGGCGCCGCTGACGGGCTCCGCTGCTCATGGAGGTTTGCTAGTGGAGGATAACCCCCTGCCTGGGCAACTCGAACGCCCGGCATTCGTTCCTATGTGGCGGGGGATTTCAACCCCAGGTCGCCCTCGTGTGGTTCTTTTTGGCGCCGCTGACGGGCTCCGCTGCTCATGGAGGTTTGCTAGTGGAGGATAACCCCCTGCCTGGGCAACTCGAACGCCCGGCATTCGTTCCTATGTGGCGGGGGATTTCAACCCCAGGTCGCCCTCGTGTGGTTCTTTTTGGCGCCGCTGACGGGCTCCGCTGCTCATGGAGGTTTGCTAGTGGAGGATAACCCCCTGCCTGGGCAACTCGAACGCCCGGCATTCGTTCCTATGTGGCGGGGGATCGCCCTCGTGTGGTTCTTTTTGGCGCAGCTGACGGGCTCCGCTGCTCATGGAGGTTTGCTAGTGGAGGATAACCCCCTGCCTGGGCAACTCGAACGCCCGGCATTCGTTCCTATGTGGCGGGGGATTTCAACCCCAGGTCGCCCTCGTGTGGTTCTTTTTGGCGCAGCTGACCGGGCTCCGCTGCTCATGGAGGTTTGCTAGTGGAGGATAACCCCCTGCCTGGGCAACTCGAACGCCCGGCATTCGTTCCTATGTGGCGGGGGATCGCCCTCGTGTGGTTCTTTTTGGCGCAGCTGACGGGCTCCGCTGCTCATGGAGGTTTGCTAGTGGAGGATAACCCCCTGCCTGGGCAACTCGAACGCCCGGCATTCGTTCCTATGTGGCGGGGGATTTCAACCCCAGGTCGCCCTCGTGTGGTTCTTTTTGGCGCAGCTGACGGGCTCCGCTGCTCATGGAGGTTTGCTAGTGGAGGATAACCCCCTGCCTGGGCAACTCGAACGCCCGGCTCCCCCCCGGTCCGCTGGAGCTCCTCCGACGGCCAGCAACAAGCCCCGAAGACGGGCGCGCTCCCCCCGGTCCGCTGGAGCTCCTCCGACGGCCAGCAACAAGCCCCGAAGACGGGCGCGCTCCCCCCGGTCCGCTGGAGCTCCTCCAACGGCCAGCAACAAGCCCCGAAGACGGGCGCGCTCCCCGCGGTCCGCTGGAGCTCCGCCAACGGCCAGCAACAAGCCCCGAAGACGGGCGCGCTCCCCGCGGTCCGCTGGAGCTCCGCCAACGGCCAGCAACAAGCCCCGAAGACGGGCGCGCTCCCCGCGGTCCGCTGGAGCTCCTCCAACGGCCAGCAACAAGCCCCGAAGACGGGCGCGCTCCCCCCGGTCCGCTGGAGCTCCTCCAACGGCCAGCAACAAGCCCCGAAGACGGGCGCGCTCCCCGCGGTCCGCTGGAGCTCCGCCAACGGCCAGCAACAAGCCCCGAAGACGGGCGCGCTCCCCGCGGTCCGCTGGAGCTCCGCCAACGGCCAGCAACAAGCCCCGAAGACGGGCGCGCTCCCCGCGGTCCGCTGGAGCTCCTCCAA
>NW_028233543.1:42500-45000 GCF_054856555.1 Leptonotus elevatus | reverse complement strand
GAGAACCAGGATGAGGAGGGGGAAAATGTGGCCAGTCAGGCCGACCTGAAGTGCCTCTTAGGCGGATAGGGGTTGGGCGAAACTCCCTTGAAAGTGGCACTCTGAAAAAATTTCCAAGTTTGGCTGACTTAGAAAAAATTCGAGAACCAGGATGAGGAGGGGGGAAATGTGGCCAGTCAGGCCGACCCGAAGTGCCTCTTAGGCGGATAGGGGTTGGGCGAAACTCCCTTGAAAGTGGCACTCTGAAAAAATTTCCAAGTTTGGCTGACTTAGAAAAAATTCGAGAACCAGGATGAGGAGGGGGAAAATGTGGCCAGTCAGGCCGACCCGAAGTGCCTCTTAGGCGGATAGGGGTTGGGCGAAACTCCCTTGAAAGTGGCACTCTGAAAAAATTTCCAAGTTTGGCTGACTTAGAAAAAATTCGAGAACCAGGATGAGGAGGGGGAAAATGTGGCCAGTCAGGCCGACCTGAAGTGCCTCTTAGGCGGATAGGGGTTGGGCGAAACTCCCTTGAAAGTGGCACTCTGAAAATATTTCCAAGTTGGGCTGACTTAGAAAAAATTCGAGAACCAGGATGAGGAGGGGGAAAATGTGGCCAGTCAGGCCGACCTGAAGTGCCTCTTAGGCGGATAAGGGTTGGGCGAAACTCCCTTGAAAGTGGCACTCTGAAAAAATTTCCAAGTTTGGCTGACTTAGAAAAAATTCGAGAACCAGGATGAGGAGGGGGAAAATGTGGCCAGTCAGGCCGACCCGAAGTGCCTCTTAGGCGGATAGGGGTTGGGCGAAACTCCCTTGAAAGTGGCACTCTGAAAAAATTTCCAAGTTTGGCTGACTTAGAAAAAATTCGAGAACCAGGATGAGGAGGGGGAAAATGTGGCCAGTCAGGCCGACCCGAAGTGCCTCTTAGGCGGATAGGGGTTGGGCGAAACTCCCTTGAAAGTGGCACTCTGAAAAAATTTCCAAGTTTGGCTGACTTAGAAAAAATTCGAGAACCAGGATGAGGAGGGGGGAAATGTGGCCAGTCAGGCCGACCCGAAGTGCCTCTTAGGCGGATAGGGGTTGGGCGAAACTCCCTTGAAAGTGGCACTCTGAAAAAATTTCCAAGTTTGGCTGACTTAGAAAAAATTCGAGAACCAGGATGAGGAGGGGGAAAATGTGGCCAGTCAGGCCGACCCGAAGTGCCTCTTAGGCGGATAGGGGTTGGGCGAAACTCCCTTGAAAGTGGCACTCTGAAAAAATTTCCAAGTTTGGCTGACTTAGAAAAAATTCGAGAACCAGGATGAGGAGGGGGAAAATGTGGCCAGTCAGGCCGACCTGAAGTGCCTCTTAGGCGGATAGGGGTTGGGCGAAACTCCCTTGAAAGTGGCACTCTGAAAATATTTCCAAGTTGGGCTGACTTAGAAAAAATTCGAGAACCAGGCTGAGGAGGGGACCATCTGGCAAGGGAGTCCGACCTAAAGTGCATCTAAAGCGGATATGGGTTGGTCGAGCCTCCCTTGATTTGCCCTGGAGCTCCCACGTCTTAAAAAGGTCTCTCCTATAATTGTACACCAACCATTTTGAGGTTTGGGTGCAAACCTCTCGAATGGGGGGACTCGGTCCCCTATCTACAGCGCCCCTAATGACGACAGGTGGTACTGCGCCCCTGGTAGCCCGGCCATTGAAAATGAATGGGCCCATTCATTTCAATGGGGAATTTCGACCCCTGGTTGCCCGCCATTCATTTCAATGGGGAATTTCGACCCCTGGTCGCCCGCCATTCATTTCAATGGGGACTTTCGACCCCTGGTTGCCCGCCATTCATTTCAATGGGGGATTTCGACCCCTGGTCGCCCGCCATTCATTTCAATGGGGGATTTCGACCCCTGGTAGCCCGCCATTCATTTCAATGGGGGACTACGACCCCTGGTAGCCCGCCATTCATTTCAATGGGGGACTTGGACCCCTGGTAGCCCGCCATTCATTTCAATGGGGGATTTCGACCCCTGGTCGCCCGCCATTCATTTCAATGGGGGATTTCGACCCCTGGTAGCCCGCCATTCATTTCAATGGGGGACTTCGACCCCTGGTTGCCCGCCATTCATTTCAATGGGGGATTTCGACCCCTGGTCGCCCGCCATTCATTTCAATGGGGGATTTCGACCCCTGGTAGCCCGCCATTCATTTCAATGGGGGACTTGGACCCCTGGTAGCCCGCCATTCATTTCAATGGGGGATTTCGACCCCTGGTCGCCCGCCATTCATTTCAATGGGGGATTTCGACCCCTGGTAGCCCGCCATTCATTTCAATGGGGGACTTCGACCCCTGGTTGCCCGCCATTCATTTCAATGGGGGATTTCGACCCCTGGTCGCCCGCCATTCATTTCAATGGGGGATTTCGACCCCTGGTAGCCCGCCATTCATTTCAATGGGGGACTTCGACCCCTGGTTGCCCGCCATTCATTTCAATGGGGGACTTCGACCCCTGGTTGCCCGCCATTCATTTCAATGGGGGATTTC
>NW_028233543.1:27500-30000 GCF_054856555.1 Leptonotus elevatus | reverse complement strand
ATTTCCAAGTTTGGCTGACTTAGAAAAAATTCGAGAACCAGGATGAGGAGGGGGAAAATGTGGCCAGTCAGGCCGACCTGAAGTGCCTCTTAGGCGGATAGGGGTTGGGCGAAACTCCCTTGAAAGTGGCACTCTGAAAATATTTCCAAGTTGGGCTGACTTAGAAAAAATTCGAGAACCAGGCTGAGGAGGGGACCATCTGGCAAGGGAGTCCGACCTAAAGTGCATCTAAAGCGGATATGGGTTGGTCGAGCCTCCCTTGATTTGCCCTGGAGCTCCCACGTCTTAAAAAGGTCTCTCCTATAATTGTACACCAACCATTTTGAGGTTTGGGTGCAAACCTCTCGAATGGGGGGACTCGGTCCCCTATCTACAGCGCCCCTAATGACGACAGGTGGTACTGCGCCCCTGGTAGCCCGGCCATTGAAAATGAATGGGCCCATTCATTTCAATGGGGAATTTCGACCCCTGGTTGCCCGCCATTCATTTCAATGGGGAATTTCGACCCCTGGTCGCCCGCCATTCATTTCAATGGGGACTTTCGACCCCTGGTTGCCCGCCATTCATTTCAATGGGGGATTTCGACCCCTGGTCGCCCGCCATTCATTTCAATGGGGGATTTCGACCCCTGGTAGCCCGCCATTCATTTCAATGGGGGACTTCGACCCCTGGTAGCCCGCCATTCATTTCAATGGGGGACTTGGACCCCTGGTAGCCCGCCATTCATTTCAATGGGGGATTTCGACCCCTGGTCGCCCGCCATTCATTTCAATGGGGGATTTCGACCCCTGGTAGCCCGCCATTCATTTCAATGGGGGACTTCGACCCCTGGTTGCCCGCCATTCATTTCAATGGGGGATTTCGACCCCTGGTCGCCCGCCATTCATTTCAATGGGGGATTTCGACCCCTGGTCGCCCGCCATTCATTTCAATGGGGGATTTCGACCCCTGGTAGCCCGCCATTCATTTCAATGGGGGACTTCGACCCCTGGTAGCCCGCCATTCATTTCAATGGGGGACTTGGACCCCTGGTAGCCCGCCATTCATTTCAATGGGGGACTTCGACCCCTGGTTGCCCGCCATTCATTTCAATGGGGGACTTCGACCCCTGGTTGCCCGCCATTCATTTCAATGGGGGATTTCGACCCCTGGTCGCCCGCCATTCATTTCAATGGGGGATTTCGACCCCTGGTAGCCCGCCATTCATTTCAATGGGGGACTTCGACCCCTGGTTGCCCGCCATTCATTTCAATGGGGGACTTCGACCCCTGGTTGCCCGCCATTCATTTCAATGGGGGATTTCGACCCCTGGTCGCCCGCCATTCATTTCAATGGGGGATTTCGACCCCTGGTAACCCGCCATTCATTTCAATGGGGGACTTCGACCCCTGGTTGCCCGCCATTCATTTCAATGGGGGACTTCGACCCCTGGTTGCCCGCCATTCATTTCAATGGGGGATTTCGACCCCTGGTTGCCCGGCATTCGTTCCTATGTGGCGGGGGATTTCAACCCCAGGTCGCCCTCGTGTGGTTCTTTTTGGCGCAGCTGACGGGCTCCGCTGCTCATGGAGGTTTGCTAGTGGAGGATAACCCCCTGCCTGGGCAACTCGAACGCCCGGCTCCCCCCCGGTCCGCTGGAGCTCCTCCAACGGCCAGCAACAAGCCCCGAAGACGGGCGCGCTCCCCGCGGTCCGCTGGAGCTCCTCCAACGGCCAGCAACAAGCCCCGAAGACGGGCGCGCTCCCCGCGGTCCGCTGGAGCTCCTCCAACGGCCAGCAACAAGCCCCGAAGACGGGCGCGCTCCCCCCGGTCCGCTGGAGCTCCGCCAACGGCCAGCAACAAGCCCCGAAGACGGGCGCGCTCCCCCCGGTCCGCCAACGGCCAGCAACAAGCCCCGAAGACGGGCGCGCTCCCCGCGGTCCGCTGGAGCTCCTCCAACGGCCAGCAACAAGCCCCGAAGACGGGCGCGCTCCCCCCGGTCCGCTGGAGCTCCTCCAACGGCCAGCAACAAGCCCCGAAGACGGGCGCGCTCCCCGCGGTCCGCTGGAGCTCCTCCAACGGCCAGCAACAAGCCCCGAAGACGGGCGCGCTCCCCGCGGTCCGCTGGAGCTCCTCCAACGGCCGGCAACAAGCCCCGAAGACGGGCGCGCTCCCCCCGGTCCGCTGGAGCTCCGCCAACGGCCAGCAACAAGCCCCGAAGACGGGCGCGCTCCCCCCGGTCCGCCAACGGCCAGCAACAAGCCCCGAAGACGGGCGCGCTCCCCGCGGTCCGCTGGAGCTCCTCCAACGGCCAGCAACAAGCCCCGAAGACGGGCGCGCTCCCCGCGGTCCGCTGGAGCTCCTCCAACGGCCAGCAACAAGCCCCGAAGACGGGCGCGCTCCCCCCGGTCCGCTGGAGCTCCTCCAACGGCCAGCAACAAGCCCCGAAGACGGGCGCGCTCCCCGCGGTCCGCTGGAGCTCCTCCAACGGCCAGCAACAAGCCCCGAAGACGGGCGCGCT
>NW_028233543.1:12500-15000 GCF_054856555.1 Leptonotus elevatus | reverse complement strand
TACAGCGCCCCTAATGACGACAGGTGGTACTGCGCCCCTGGTAGCCCGGCCATTGAAAATGAATGGGCCCATTCATTTCAATGGGGAATTTCGACCCCTGGTTGCCCGCCATTCATTTCAATGGGGAATTTCGACCCCTGGTCGCCCGCCATTCATTTCAATGGGGACTTTCGACCCCTGGTTGCCCGCCATTCATTTCAATGGGGGATTTCGACCCCTGGTCGCCCGCCATTCATTTCAATGGGGGATTTCGACCCCTGGTAGCCCGCCATTCATTTCAATGGGGGACTTCGACCCCTGGTAGCCCGCCATTCATTTCAATGGGGGACTTGGACCCCTGGTAGCCCGCCATTCATTTCAATGGGGGATTTCGACCCCTGGTCGCCCGCCATTCATTTCAATGGGGGATTTCGACCCCTGGTAGCCCGCCATTCATTTCAATGGGGGACTTCGACCCCTGGTTGCCCGCCATTCATTTCAATGGGGGATTTCGACCCCTGGTCGCCCGCCATTCATTTCAATGGGGGATTTCGACCCCTGGTCGCCCGCCATTCATTTCAATGGGGGATTTCGACCCCTGGTAGCCCGCCATTCATTTCAATGGGGGACTTCGACCCCTGGTAGCCCGCCATTCATTTCAATGGGGGACTTGGACCCCTGGTAGCCCGCCATTCATTTCAATGGGGGACTTCGACCCCTGGTTGCCCGCCATTCATTTCAATGGGGGACTTCGACCCCTGGTTGCCCGCCATTCATTTCAATGGGGGATTTCGACCCCTGGTCGCCCGCCATTCATTTCAATGGGGGATTTCGACCCCTGGTAGCCCGCCATTCATTTCAATGGGGGACTTCGACCCCTGGTTGCCCGCCATTCATTTCAATGGGGGACTTCGACCCCTGGTTGCCCGCCATTCATTTCAATGGGGGATTTCGACCCCTGGTCGCCCGCCATTCATTTCAATGGGGGATTTCGACCCCTGGTAACCCGCCATTCATTTCAATGGGGGACTTCGACCCCTGGTTGCCCGCCATTCATTTCAATGGGGGACTTCGACCCCTGGTTGCCCGCCATTCATTTCAATGGGGGATTTCGACCCCTGGTTGCCCGGCATTCGTTCCTATGTGGCGGGGGATTTCAACCCCAGGTCGCCCTCGTGTGGTTCTTTTTGGCGCAGCTGACGGGCTCCGCTGCTCATGGAGGTTTGCTAGTGGAGGATAACCCCCTGCCTGGGCAACTCGAACGCCCGGCTCCCCCCCGGTCCGCTGGAGCTCCTCCAACGGCCAGCAACAAGCCCCGAAGACGGGCGCGCTCCCCGCGGTCCGCTGGAGCTCCTCCAACGGCCAGCAACAAGCCCCGAAGACGGGCGCGCTCCCCGCGGTCCGCTGGAGCTCCTCCAACGGCCAGCAACAAGCCCCGAAGACGGGCGCGCTCCCCCCGGTCCGCTGGAGCTCCGCCAACGGCCAGCAACAAGCCCCGAAGACGGGCGCGCTCCCCCCGGTCCGCCAACGGCCAGCAACAAGCCCCGAAGACGGGCGCGCTCCCCGCGGTCCGCTGGAGCTCCTCCAACGGCCAGCAACAAGCCCCGAAGACGGGCGCGCTCCCCCCGGTCCGCTGGAGCTCCTCCAACGGCCAGCAACAAGCCCCGAAGACGGGCGCGCTCCCCGCGGTCCGCTGGAGCTCCTCCAACGGCCAGCAACAAGCCCCGAAGACGGGCGCGCTCCCCGCGGTCCGCTGGAGCTCCTCCAACGGCCGGCAACAAGCCCCGAAGACGGGCGCGCTCCCCCCGGTCCGCTGGAGCTCCGCCAACGGCCAGCAACAAGCCCCGAAGACGGGCGCGCTCCCCCCGGTCCGCCAACGGCCAGCAACAAGCCCCGAAGACGGGCGCGCTCCCCGCGGTCCGCTGGAGCTCCTCCAACGGCCAGCAACAAGCCCCGAAGACGGGCGCGCTCCCCGCGGTCCGCTGGAGCTCCTCCAACGGCCAGCAACAAGCCCCGAAGACGGGCGCGCTCCCCCCGGTCCGCTGGAGCTCCTCCAACGGCCAGCAACAAGCCCCGAAGACGGGCGCGCTCCCCGCGGTCCGCTGGAGCTCCTCCAACGGCCAGCAACAAGCCCCGAAGACGGGCGCGCTCCCCGCGGTCCGCTGGAGCTCCTCCAACGGCCGGCAACAAGCCCCGAAGACGGGCGCGCTCCCCCCGGTCCGCTGGAGCTCCGCCAACGGCCAGCAACAAGCCCCGAAGACGGGCGCGCTCCCCCCGGTCCGCCAACGGCCAGCAACAAGCCCCGAAGACGGGCGCGCTCCCCGCGGTCCGCTGGAGCTCCTCCAACGGCCAGCAACAAGCCCCGAAGACGGGCGCGCTCCCCGCGGTCCGCTGGAGCTCCTCCAACGGCCAGCAACAAGCCCCGAAGACGGGCGCGCTCCCCCCGGTCCGCTGGAGCTCCTCCAACGGCCAGCAACAAGCCCCGAAGACGGGCGCGCTCCCCGCGGTCCGCTGGAGCTCC
>NW_028233543.1:0-2500 GCF_054856555.1 Leptonotus elevatus | reverse complement strand
GGTTGCGCTATTGGAAGAACGATCGGGACGAGCAGATCGAGATCGCGGTAGAGGCCCACGCCGCGGTGGCATTGGGGCACGCACGCACGCACGCCTACTGGCCTCCCTCTCGAACCTCCGCGCGGCGCGCCAGGTGCTTCGGCCTCGCCATTTGTTTGAAGGGCATGAGAAACATAGTGCTTCCGGAGGCACCGCCGCCGCCTCCGGGCGCCAACCTCCCCCAGACTGGGCTCGCGCCTGTCGGGCGGGGGAGGGAGGGCCGGCGGGGCGCCGGGCTCCGTCGTAGGACGGCCGGGTGATGGCTTCGTAACCCCCCCGCCCCGGTTAAAGGGAGGGGGGGCGTACGTCGCCGGTTCGGGGGGCGTCTCGGCCTCGCTTCCAATCGGGCGCGCCGGGGCTGTGCGAGCGCCGGGCCGTCAAAGGCCGGCGTTCGCGGTGGCCGGGGCGCTGTAAGGCGACCCGCGAGCCGGAGGAGCCGCCCGCCCGAACACCGGCGCGAGGCCGGCCGGCGGGGGCCCTCCGAAGGCGGGTCTTGGATGCCGTTCGTACGTGGGAGAAGGTGCGGCGTGTCGCGGGCGACGGCCTGCTGCCGAGGCTCCGGAGGCTCCGGGGGCGGCGCTCTGAAAATATCCGGAAGATCGGCCGACTTGGAAAAAAATTTGAGAACCGGGGCTGAGGAGGGGGAAAATCTGGCCAGGGAGGCCGACCCGAAGTGCCTCTAAGTCGGATAGGGATTGGGCGAAACTCCCTTGGAAGTGGCACTCTGAAAAAATTTCCAAGTTTGGCTGACTTAGAAAAAATTCGAGAACCAGGATGAGGAGGGGGAAAATGTGGCCAGTCAGGCCGACCCGAAGTGCCTCTTAGGCGGATAGGGGTTGGGCGAAACTCCCTTGAAAGTGGCACTCTGAAAAAATTTCCAAGTTTGGCTGACTTAGAAAAAATTCGAGAACCAGGATGAGGAGGGGGAAAATGTGGCCAGTCAGGCCGACCCGAAGTGCCTCTTAGGCGGATAGGGGTTGGGCGAAACTCCCTTGAAAGTGGCACTCTGAAAAAATTTCCAAGTTTGGCTGACTTAGAAAAAATTCGAGAACCAGGATGAGGAGGGGGAAAATGTGGCCAGTCAGGCCGACCCGAAGTGCCTCTTAGGCGGATAGGGGTTGGGCGAAACTCCCTTGAAAGTGGCACTCTGAAAAAATTTCCAAGTTTGGCTGACTTAGAAAAAATTCGAGAACCAGGATGAGGAGGGGGAAAATGTGGCCAGTCAGGCCGACCCGAAGTGCCTCTTAGGCGGATAGGGGTTGGGCGAAACTCCCTTGAAAGTGGCACTCTGAAAAAATTTCCAAGTTTGGCTGACTTAGAAAAAATTCGAGAACCAGGATGAGGAGGGGGAAAATGTGGCCAGTCAGGCCGACCCGAAGTGCCTCTTAGGCGGATAGGGGTTGGGCGAAACTCCCTTGAAAGTGGCACTCTGAAAAAATTTCCAAGTTTGGCTGACTTAGAAAAAATTCGAGAACCAGGATGAGGAGGGGGAAAATGTGGCCAGTCAGGCCGACCTGAAGTGCCTCTTAGGCGGATAGGGGTTGGGCGAAACTCCCTTGAAAGTGGCACTCTGAAAAAATTTCCAAGTTTGGCTGACTTAGAAAAAATTCGAGAACCAGGATGAGGAGGGGGAAAATGTGGCCAGTCAGGCCGACCCGAAGTGCCTCTTAGGCGGATAGGGGTTGGGCGAAACTCCCTTGAAAGTGGCACTCTGAAAAAATTTCCAAGTTTGGCTGACTTAGAAAAAATTCGAGAACCAGGATGAGGAGGGGGAAAATGTGGCCAGTCAGGCCGACCTGAAGTGCCTCTTAGGCGGATAGGGGTTGGGCGAAACTCCCTTGAAAGTGGCACTCTGAAAATATTTCCAAGTTGGGCTGACTTAGAAAAAATTCGAGAACCAGGCTGAGGAGGGGACCATCTGGCAAGGGAGTCCGACCTAAAGTGCATCTAAAGCGGATATGGGTTGGTCGAGCCTCCCTTGATTTGCCCTGGAGCTCCCACGTCTTAAAAAGGTCTCTCCTATAATTGTACACCAACCATTTTGAGGTTTGGGTGCAAACCTCTCGAATGGGGGGACTCGGTCCCCTATCTACAGCGCCCCTAATGACGACAGGTGGTACTGCGCCCCTGGTAGCCCGGCCATTGAAAATGAATGGGCCCATTCATTTCAATGGGGAATTTCGACCCCTGGTTGCCCGCCATTCATTTCAATGGGGAATTTCGACCCCTGGTCGCCCGCCATTCATTTCAATGGGGACTTTCGACCCCTGGTTGCCCGCCATTCATTTCAATGGGGGATTTCGACCCCTGGTCGCCCGCCATTCATTTCAATGGGGGATTTCGACCCCTGGTAGCCCGCCATTCATTTCAATGGGGGACTTCGACCCCTGGTAGCCCGCCATTCATTTCAATGGGGGACTTGGACCCCTGGTAGCCCGCCATTCATTTCAATGGGGGATTT
>NW_028233542.1:52500-58240 GCF_054856555.1 Leptonotus elevatus | reverse complement strand
GCGTGTGCCGAACCAGGAGGGGCGCGGGCGGAGGGGTGTGTGGGTGTCTGAGTGTCTGAGTGCGTGTGCCGAACCAGGAGGAGCGCGCCCGTCTTCGGGGCTTGTTGCTGGCCGTTGGCGGAGCTGCCGGGCGCCCAGGGGCGCGGGCGGAGGGGTGTGTGAGTGTCTGAGTGTCTGAGTGCGTGTGCCGAACCAGGAGGAGCGCGCCCGTCTTCGGGGCTTGTTGCTGGCCGTTGGCGGAGCTCCAGCGGACCGCGGGGAGCGCGCCCGTCTTCGAGGCTTGTTGCTGGCCGTTGGAGGAGCTCCAGCGGACCGCGGGGAGCGCGCGCCCGTCTTCGGGGCTTGTTGCTGGCCGTTGGAGGAGCTC
Source organism: Leptonotus elevatus (assembly GCF_054856555.1). Classification (NCBI taxonomy): domain Eukaryota; kingdom Metazoa; phylum Chordata; class Actinopteri; order Syngnathiformes; family Syngnathidae; genus Leptonotus; species Leptonotus elevatus. The sequence goes on along the minus strand of NW_028233542.1, from coordinate 57,873 downwards.
CAGCGGACCGGGGGGAGCGCGCCCGTCTTCGGGGCTTGTTGCTGGCCGTTGGAGGAGCTCCAGCGGACCGCGGGGAGCGCGCCCGTCTTCGGGGCTTGTTGCTGGCCGTTGGCGGACCGGGGGGAGCGCGCCCGTCTTCGGGGCTTGTTGCTGGCCGTTGGCGGAGCTCCAGCGGACCGGGGGGAGCGCGCCCGTCTTCGGGGCTTGTTGCCGGCCGTTGGAGGAGCTCCAGCGGACCGCGGGGAGCGCGCCCGTCTTCGGGGCTTGTTGCTGGCCGTTGGCGGAGCTCCAGCGGACCGCGGGGAGCGCGCCCGTCTTCGGGGCTTGTTGCTGGCCGTTGGCGGAGCTCCAGCGGACCGCGGGGAGCGCGCCCGTCTTCGAGGCTTGTTGCTGGCCGTTGGAGGAGCTCCAGCGGACCGCGGGGAGCGCGCCCGTCTTCGGGGCTTGTTGCTGGCCGTTGGAGGAGCTCCAGCGGACCGGGGGGAGCGCGCCCGTCTTCGGGGCTTGTTGCTGGCCGTTGGAGGAGCTCCAGCGGACCGGGGGGAGCGCGCCCGTCTTCGGGGCTTGTTGCTGGCCGTTGGCGGAGCTCCAGCGGACCGGGGGGAGCGCGCCCGTCTTCGGGGCTTGTTGCTGGCCGTTGGAGGAGCTCCAGCGGACCGCGGGGAGCGCGCCCGTCTTCGGGGCTTGTTGCTGGCCGTTGGCGGAGCTCCAGCGGACCGCGGGGAGCGCGCCCGTCTTCGAGGCTTGTTGCTGGCCGTTGGAGGAGCTCCAGCGGACCGCGGGGAGCGCGCCCGTCTTCGGGGCTTGTTGCTGGCCGTTGGAGGAGCTCCAGCGGACCGGGGGGAGCGCGCCCGTCTTCGGGGCTTGTTGCTGGCCGTTGGAGGAGCTCCAGCGGACCGGGGGGAGCGCGCCCGTCTTCGGGGCTTGTTGCTGGCCGTTGGCGGAGCTCCAGCGGACCGGGGGGAGCGCGCCCGTCTTCGGGGCTTGTTGCTGGCCGTTGGAGGAGCTCCAGCGGACCGCGGGGAGCGCGCCCGTCTTCGGGGCTTGTTGCTGGCCGTTGGAGGAGCTCCAGCGGACCGCGGGGAGCGCGCCCGTCTTCGGGGCTTGTTGCTGGCCGTTGGAGGAGCTCCAGCGGACCGGGGGGAGCGCGCCCGTCTTCGGGGCTTGTTGCTGGCCGTTGGAGGAGCTCCAGCGGACCGCGGGGAGCGCGCCCGTCTTCGGGGCTTGTTGCTGGCCGTTGGCGGACCGGGGGGAGCGCGCCCGTCTTCGGGGCTTGTTGCTGGCCGTTGGCGGAGCTCCAGCGGACCGGGGGGAGCGCGCCCGTCTTCGGGGCTTGTTGCCGGCCGTTGGAGGAGCTCCAGCGGACCGCGGGGAGCGCGCCCGTCTTCGGGGCTTGTTGCTGGCCGTTGGAGGAGCTCCAGCGGACCGCGGGGAGCGCGCCCGTCTTCGGGGCTTGTTGCTGGCCGTTGGAGGAGCTCCAGCGGACCGGGGGGAGCGCGCCCGTCTTCGGGGCTTGTTGCTGGCCGTTGGAGGAGCTCCAGCGGACCGCGGGGAGCGCGCCCGTCTTCGGGGCTTGTTGCTGGCCGTTGGAGGAGCTCCAGCGGACCGCGGGGAGCGCGCCCGTCTTCGGGGCTTGTTGCTGGCCGTTGGCGGACCGGGGGGAGCGCGCCCGTCTTCGGGGCTTGTTGCTGGCCGTTGGCGGAGCTCCAGCGGACCGGGGGGAGCGCGCCCGTCTTCGGGGCTTGTTGCCGGCCGTTGGAGGAGCTCCAGCGGACCGCGGGGAGCGCGCCCGTCTTCGGGGCTTGTTGCTGGCCGTTGGAGGAGCTCCAGCGGACCGCGGGGAGCGCGCCCGTCTTCGGGGCTTGTTGCTGGCCGTTGGAGGAGCTCCAGCGGACCGGGGGGAGCGCGCCCGTCTTCGGGGCTTGTTGCTGGCCGTTGGAGGAGCTCCAGCGGACCGCGGGGAGCGCGCCCGTCTTCGGGGCTTGTTGCTGGCCGTTGGAGGAGCTCCAGCGGACCGCGGGGAGCGCGCCCGTCTTCGGGGCTTGTTGCTGGCCGTTGGCGGACCGGGGGGAGCGCGCCCGTCTTCGGGGCTTGTTGCTGGCCGTTGGCGGAGCTCCAGCGGACCGGGGGGAGCGCGCCCGTCTTCGGGGCTTGTTGCCGGCCGTTGGAGGAGCTCCAGCGGACCGCGGGGAGCGCGCCCGTCTTCGGGGCTTGTTGCTGGCCGTTGGAGGAGCTCCAGCGGACCGCGGGGAGCGCGCCCGTCTTCGGGGCTTGTTGCTGGCCGTTGGAGGAGCTCCAGCGGACCGGGGGGAGCGCGCCCGTCTTCGGGGCTTGTTGCTGGCCGTTGGAGGAGCTCCAGCGGACCGCGGGGAGCGCGCCCGTCTTCGGGGCTTGTTGCTGGCCGTTGGCGGACCGGGGGGAGCGCGCCCGTCTTCGGGGCTTGTTGCTGGCCGTTGGCGGAGCTCCAGCGGACCGGGGGGAGCGCGCCCGTCTTCGGGGCTTGTTGCTGGCCGTTGGAGGAGCTCCAGCGGACCGCGGGGAGCGCGCCCGTCTTCGGGGCTTGTTGCTGGCCGTTGGAGGAGCTCCAGCGGACCGCGGGGAGCGCGCCCGTCTTCGGGGCTTGTTGCTGGCCGTTGGAGGAGCTCCAGCGGACCGGGGGGGAGCCGGGCGTTCGAGTTGCCCAGGCAGGGGGTTATCCTCCACTAGCAAACCTCCATGAGCAGCGGAGCCCGTCAGCTGCGCCAAAAAGAACCACACGAGGGCGACCTGGGGTTGAAATCCCCCGCCACATAGGAACGAATGCCGGGCGTTCGAGTTGCCCAGGCAGGGGGTTATCCTCCACTAGCAAACCTCCATGAGCAGCGGAGCCCGTCAGCTGCGCCAAAAAGAACCACACGAGGGCGACCTGGGGTTGAAATCCCCCGCCACATAGGAACGAATGCCGGGCGTTCGAGTTGCCCAGGCAGGGGGTTATCCTCCACTAGCAAACCTCCATGAGCAGCGGAGCCCGTCAGCTGCGCCAAAAAGAACCACACGAGGGCGACCTGGGGTTGAAATCCCCCGCCACATAGGAACGAATGCCGGGCGTTCGAGTTGCCCAGGCAGGGGGTTATCCTCCACTAGCAAACCTCCATGAGCAGCGGAGCCCGTCAGCTGCGCCAAAAAGAACCACACGAGGGCGGCCTGGGGTTGAAATCCCCCGCCACATAGGAACGAATGCCGGGCGTTCGAGTTGCCCAGGCAGGGGGTTATCCTCCACTAGCAAACCTCCATGAGCAGCGGAGCCCGTCAGCTGCGCCAAAAAGAACCACACGAGGGCGGCCTGGGGTTGAAATCCCCCGCCACATAGGAACGAATGCCGGGCGTTCGAGTTGCCCAGGCAGGGGGTTATCCTCCACTAGCAAACCTCCATGAGCAGCGGAGCCCGTCAGCTGCGCCAAAAAGAACCACACGAGGGCGGCCTGGGGTTGAAATCCCCCGCCACATAGGAACGAATGCCGGGCGTTCGAGTTGCCCAGGCAGGGGGTTATCCTCCACTAGCAAACCTCCATGAGCAGCGGAGCCCGTCAGCTGCGCCAAAAAGAACCACACGAGGGCGACCTGGGGTTGAAATCCCCCGCCACATAGGAACGAATGCCGGGCAACCAGGGGTCGAAATCCCCCATTGAAATGAATGGCGGGCAACCAGGGGTCGAAGTCCCCCATTGAAATGAATGGCGGGCAACCAGGGGTCGAAGTCCCCCATTGAAATGAATGGCGGGTTACCAGGGGTCGAAATCCCCCATTGAAATGAATGGCGGGCGACCAGGGGTCGAAATCCCCCATTGAAATGAATGGCGGGCAACCAGGGGTCGAAGTCCCCCATTGAAATGAATGGCGGGCAACCAGGGGTCGAAGTCCCCCATTGAAATGAATGGCGGGCTACCAGGGGTCGAAATCCCCCATTGAAATGAATGGCGGGCGACCAGGGGTCGAAATCCCCCATTGAAATGAATGGCGGGCAACCAGGGGTCGAAGTCCCCCATTGAAATGAATGGCGGGCAACCAGGGGTCGAAGTCCCCCATTGAAATGAATGGCGGGCTACCAGGGGTCCAAGTCCCCCATTGAAATGAATGGCGGGCTACCAGGGGTCGAAGTCCCCCATTGAAATGAATGGCGGGCTACCAGGGGTCGAAATCCCCCATTGAAATGAATGGCGGGCGACCAGGGGTCGAAATCCCCCATTGAAATGAATGGCGGGCGACCAGGGGTCGAAATCCCCCATTGAAATGAATGGCGGGCAACCAGGGGTCGAAGTCCCCCATTGAAATGAATGGCGGGCTACCAGGGGTCGAAATCCCCCATTGAAATGAATGGCGGGCGACCAGGGGTCGAAATCCCCCATTGAAATGAATGGCGGGCTACCAGGGGTCCAAGTCCCCCATTGAAATGAATGGCGGGCTACCAGGGGTCGAAGTCCCCCATTGAAATGAATGGCGGGCTACCAGGGGTCGAAATCCCCCATTGAAATGAATGGCGGGCGACCAGGGGTCGAAATCCCCCATTGAAATGAATGGCGGGCAACCAGGGGTCGAAAGTCCCCATTGAAATGAATGGCGGGCGACCAGGGGTCGAAATTCCCCATTGAAATGAATGGCGGGCAACCAGGGGTCGAAATTCCCCATTGAAATGAATGGGCCCATTCATTTTCAATGGCCGGGCTACCAGGGGCGCAGTACCACCTGTCGTCATTAGGGGCGCTGTAGATAGGGGACCGAGTCCCCCCATTCGAGAGGTTTGCACCCAAACCTCAAAATGGTTGGTGTACAATTATAGGAGAGACCTTTTTAAGACGTGGGAGCTCCAGGGCAAATCAAGGGAGGCTCGACCAACCCATATCCGCTTTAGATGCACTTTAGGTCGGACTCCCTTGCCAGATGGTCCCCTCCTCAGCCTGGTTCTCGAATTTTTTCTAAGTCAGCCCAACTTGGAAATATTTTCAGAGTGCCACTTTCAAGGGAGTTTCGCCCAACCCCTATCCGCCTAAGAGGCACTTCAGGTCGGCCTGACTGGCCACATTTTCCCCCTCCTCATCCTGGTTCTCGAATTTTTTCTAAGTCAGCCAAACTTGGAAATTTTTTCAGAGTGCCACTTTCAAGGGAGTTTCGCCCAACCCCTATCCGCCTAAGAGGCACTTCGGGTCGGCCTGACTGGCCACATTTTCCCCCTCCTCATCCTGGTTCTCGAATTTTTTCTAAGTCAGCCAAACTTGGAAATTTTTTCAGAGTGCCACTTTCAAGGGAGTTTCGCCCAACCCCTATCCGCCTAAGAGGCACTTCAGGTCGGCCTGACTGGCCACATTTTCCCCCTCCTCATCCTGGTTCTCGAATTTT
>NW_028233542.1:37500-42500 GCF_054856555.1 Leptonotus elevatus | reverse complement strand
CCAGCGGACCGGGGGGAGCGCGCCCGTCTTCGGGGCTTGTTGCTGGCCGTTGGAGGAGCTCCAGCGGACCGGGGGGAGCGCGCCCGTCTTCGGGGCTTGTTGCTGGCCGTTGGCGGAGCTCCAGCGGACCGGGGGGAGCGCGCCCGTCTTCGGGGCTTGTTGCTGGCCGTTGGAGGAGCTCCAGCGGACCGCGGGGAGCGCGCCCGTCTTCGGGGCTTGTTGCTGGCCGTTGGCGGAGCTCCAGCGGACCGCGGGGAGCGCGCCCGTCTTCGAGGCTTGTTGCTGGCCGTTGGAGGAGCTCCAGCGGACCGCGGGGAGCGCGCCCGTCTTCGGGGCTTGTTGCTGGCCGTTGGAGGAGCTCCAGCGGACCGGGGGGAGCGCGCCCGTCTTCGGGGCTTGTTGCTGGCCGTTGGAGGAGCTCCAGCGGACCGGGGGGAGCGCGCCCGTCTTCGGGGCTTGTTGCTGGCCGTTGGCGGAGCTCCAGCGGACCGGGGGGAGCGCGCCCGTCTTCGGGGCTTGTTGCTGGCCGTTGGAGGAGCTCCAGCGGACCGCGGGGAGCGCGCCCGTCTTCGGGGCTTGTTGCTGGCCGTTGGAGGAGCTCCAGCGGACCGCGGGGAGCGCGCCCGTCTTCGGGGCTTGTTGCTGGCCGTTGGAGGAGCTCCAGCGGACCGGGGGGAGCGCGCCCGTCTTCGGGGCTTGTTGCTGGCCGTTGGAGGAGCTCCAGCGGACCGCGGGGAGCGCGCCCGTCTTCGGGGCTTGTTGCTGGCCGTTGGCGGACCGGGGGGAGCGCGCCCGTCTTCGGGGCTTGTTGCTGGCCGTTGGCGGAGCTCCAGCGGACCGGGGGGAGCGCGCCCGTCTTCGGGGCTTGTTGCCGGCCGTTGGAGGAGCTCCAGCGGACCGCGGGGAGCGCGCCCGTCTTCGGGGCTTGTTGCTGGCCGTTGGAGGAGCTCCAGCGGACCGCGGGGAGCGCGCCCGTCTTCGGGGCTTGTTGCTGGCCGTTGGAGGAGCTCCAGCGGACCGGGGGGAGCGCGCCCGTCTTCGGGGCTTGTTGCTGGCCGTTGGAGGAGCTCCAGCGGACCGCGGGGAGCGCGCCCGTCTTCGGGGCTTGTTGCTGGCCGTTGGAGGAGCTCCAGCGGACCGCGGGGAGCGCGCCCGTCTTCGGGGCTTGTTGCTGGCCGTTGGCGGACCGGGGGGAGCGCGCCCGTCTTCGGGGCTTGTTGCTGGCCGTTGGCGGAGCTCCAGCGGACCGGGGGGAGCGCGCCCGTCTTCGGGGCTTGTTGCCGGCCGTTGGAGGAGCTCCAGCGGACCGCGGGGAGCGCGCCCGTCTTCGGGGCTTGTTGCTGGCCGTTGGAGGAGCTCCAGCGGACCGCGGGGAGCGCGCCCGTCTTCGGGGCTTGTTGCTGGCCGTTGGAGGAGCTCCAGCGGACCGGGGGGAGCGCGCCCGTCTTCGGGGCTTGTTGCTGGCCGTTGGAGGAGCTCCAGCGGACCGCGGGGAGCGCGCCCGTCTTCGGGGCTTGTTGCTGGCCGTTGGAGGAGCTCCAGCGGACCGCGGGGAGCGCGCCCGTCTTCGGGGCTTGTTGCTGGCCGTTGGCGGACCGGGGGGAGCGCGCCCGTCTTCGGGGCTTGTTGCTGGCCGTTGGCGGAGCTCCAGCGGACCGGGGGGAGCGCGCCCGTCTTCGGGGCTTGTTGCCGGCCGTTGGAGGAGCTCCAGCGGACCGCGGGGAGCGCGCCCGTCTTCGGGGCTTGTTGCTGGCCGTTGGAGGAGCTCCAGCGGACCGCGGGGAGCGCGCCCGTCTTCGGGGCTTGTTGCTGGCCGTTGGAGGAGCTCCAGCGGACCGGGGGGAGCGCGCCCGTCTTCGGGGCTTGTTGCTGGCCGTTGGAGGAGCTCCAGCGGACCGCGGGGAGCGCGCCCGTCTTCGGGGCTTGTTGCTGGCCGTTGGCGGACCGGGGGGAGCGCGCCCGTCTTCGGGGCTTGTTGCTGGCCGTTGGCGGAGCTCCAGCGGACCGGGGGGAGCGCGCCCGTCTTCGGGGCTTGTTGCTGGCCGTTGGAGGAGCTCCAGCGGACCGCGGGGAGCGCGCCCGTCTTCGGGGCTTGTTGCTGGCCGTTGGAGGAGCTCCAGCGGACCGCGGGGAGCGCGCCCGTCTTCGGGGCTTGTTGCTGGCCGTTGGAGGAGCTCCAGCGGACCGGGGGGGAGCCGGGCGTTCGAGTTGCCCAGGCAGGGGGTTATCCTCCACTAGCAAACCTCCATGAGCAGCGGAGCCCGTCAGCTGCGCCAAAAAGAACCACACGAGGGCGACCTGGGGTTGAAATCCCCCGCCACATAGGAACGAATGCCGGGCGTTCGAGTTGCCCAGGCAGGGGGTTATCCTCCACTAGCAAACCTCCATGAGCAGCGGAGCCCGTCAGCTGCGCCAAAAAGAACCACACGAGGGCGACCTGGGGTTGAAATCCCCCGCCACATAGGAACGAATGCCGGGCGTTCGAGTTGCCCAGGCAGGGGGTTATCCTCCACTAGCAAACCTCCATGAGCAGCGGAGCCCGTCAGCTGCGCCAAAAAGAACCACACGAGGGCGACCTGGGGTTGAAATCCCCCGCCACATAGGAACGAATGCCGGGCGTTCGAGTTGCCCAGGCAGGGGGTTATCCTCCACTAGCAAACCTCCATGAGCAGCGGAGCCCGTCAGCTGCGCCAAAAAGAACCACACGAGGGCGGCCTGGGGTTGAAATCCCCCGCCACATAGGAACGAATGCCGGGCGTTCGAGTTGCCCAGGCAGGGGGTTATCCTCCACTAGCAAACCTCCATGAGCAGCGGAGCCCGTCAGCTGCGCCAAAAAGAACCACACGAGGGCGGCCTGGGGTTGAAATCCCCCGCCACATAGGAACGAATGCCGGGCGTTCGAGTTGCCCAGGCAGGGGGTTATCCTCCACTAGCAAACCTCCATGAGCAGCGGAGCCCGTCAGCTGCGCCAAAAAGAACCACACGAGGGCGGCCTGGGGTTGAAATCCCCCGCCACATAGGAACGAATGCCGGGCGTTCGAGTTGCCCAGGCAGGGGGTTATCCTCCACTAGCAAACCTCCATGAGCAGCGGAGCCCGTCAGCTGCGCCAAAAAGAACCACACGAGGGCGACCTGGGGTTGAAATCCCCCGCCACATAGGAACGAATGCCGGGCAACCAGGGGTCGAAATCCCCCATTGAAATGAATGGCGGGCAACCAGGGGTCGAAGTCCCCCATTGAAATGAATGGCGGGCAACCAGGGGTCGAAGTCCCCCATTGAAATGAATGGCGGGTTACCAGGGGTCGAAATCCCCCATTGAAATGAATGGCGGGCGACCAGGGGTCGAAATCCCCCATTGAAATGAATGGCGGGCAACCAGGGGTCGAAGTCCCCCATTGAAATGAATGGCGGGCAACCAGGGGTCGAAGTCCCCCATTGAAATGAATGGCGGGCTACCAGGGGTCGAAATCCCCCATTGAAATGAATGGCGGGCGACCAGGGGTCGAAATCCCCCATTGAAATGAATGGCGGGCAACCAGGGGTCGAAGTCCCCCATTGAAATGAATGGCGGGCAACCAGGGGTCGAAGTCCCCCATTGAAATGAATGGCGGGCTACCAGGGGTCCAAGTCCCCCATTGAAATGAATGGCGGGCTACCAGGGGTCGAAGTCCCCCATTGAAATGAATGGCGGGCTACCAGGGGTCGAAATCCCCCATTGAAATGAATGGCGGGCGACCAGGGGTCGAAATCCCCCATTGAAATGAATGGCGGGCGACCAGGGGTCGAAATCCCCCATTGAAATGAATGGCGGGCAACCAGGGGTCGAAGTCCCCCATTGAAATGAATGGCGGGCTACCAGGGGTCGAAATCCCCCATTGAAATGAATGGCGGGCGACCAGGGGTCGAAATCCCCCATTGAAATGAATGGCGGGCTACCAGGGGTCCAAGTCCCCCATTGAAATGAATGGCGGGCTACCAGGGGTCGAAGTCCCCCATTGAAATGAATGGCGGGCTACCAGGGGTCGAAATCCCCCATTGAAATGAATGGCGGGCGACCAGGGGTCGAAATCCCCCATTGAAATGAATGGCGGGCAACCAGGGGTCGAAAGTCCCCATTGAAATGAATGGCGGGCGACCAGGGGTCGAAATTCCCCATTGAAATGAATGGCGGGCAACCAGGGGTCGAAATTCCCCATTGAAATGAATGGGCCCATTCATTTTCAATGGCCGGGCTACCAGGGGCGCAGTACCACCTGTCGTCATTAGGGGCGCTGTAGATAGGGGACCGAGTCCCCCCATTCGAGAGGTTTGCACCCAAACCTCAAAATGGTTGGTGTACAATTATAGGAGAGACCTTTTTAAGACGTGGGAGCTCCAGGGCAAATCAAGGGAGGCTCGACCAACCCATATCCGCTTTAGATGCACTTTAGGTCGGACTCCCTTGCCAGATGGTCCCCTCCTCAGCCTGGTTCTCGAATTTTTTCTAAGTCAGCCCAACTTGGAAATATTTTCAGAGTGCCACTTTCAAGGGAGTTTCGCCCAACCCCTATCCGCCTAAGAGGCACTTCAGGTCGGCCTGACTGGCCACATTTTCCCCCTCCTCATCCTGGTTCTCGAATTTTTTCTAAGTCAGCCAAACTTGGAAATTTTTTCAGAGTGCCACTTTCAAGGGAGTTTCGCCCAACCCCTATCCGCCTAAGAGGCACTTCGGGTCGGCCTGACTGGCCACATTTTCCCCCTCCTCATCCTGGTTCTCGAATTTTTTCTAAGTCAGCCAAACTTGGAAATTTTTTCAGAGTGCCACTTTCAAGGGAGTTTCGCCCAACCCCTATCCGCCTAAGAGGCACTTCAGGTCGGCCTGACTGGCCACATTTTCCCCCTCCTCATCCTGGTTCTCGAATTTTTTCTAAGTCAGCCAAACTTGGAAATTTTTTCAGAGTGCCACTTCCAAGGGAGTTTCGCCCAATCCCTATCCGACTTAGAGGCACTTCGGGTCGGC
>NW_028233542.1:22500-27500 GCF_054856555.1 Leptonotus elevatus | reverse complement strand
GGGGCTTGTTGCTGGCCGTTGGCGGAGCTCCAGCGGACCGGGGGGAGCGCGCCCGTCTTCGGGGCTTGTTGCTGGCCGTTGGAGGAGCTCCAGCGGACCGCGGGGAGCGCGCCCGTCTTCGGGGCTTGTTGCTGGACGTTGGAGGAGCTCCAGCGGACCGGGGGGAGCGCGCCCGTCTTCGGGGCTTGTTGCTGGACGTTGGAGGAGCTCCAGCGGACCGGGGGGAGCGCGCCCGTCTTCGGGGCTTGTTGCTGGCCGTTGGAGGAGCTCCAGCGGACCGCGGGGAGCGCGCCCGTCTTCGGGGCTTGTTGCTGGCCGTTGGCGGAGCTCCAGCGGACCGCGGGGAGCGCGCCCGTCTTCGGGGCTTGTTGCTGGCCGTTGGAGGAGCTCCAGCGGACCGGGGGGGAGCCGGGCGTTCGAGTTGCCCAGGCAGGGGGTTATCCTCCACTAGCAAACCTCCATGAGCAGCGGAGCCCGGTCAGCTGCGCCAAAAAGAACCACACGAGGGCGACCTGGGGTTGAAATCCCCCGCCACATAGGAACGAATGCCGGGCGTTCGAGTTGCCCAGGCAGGGGGTTATCCTCCACTAGCAAACCTCCATGAGCAGCGGAGCCCGGTCAGCTGCGCCAAAAAGAACCACACGAGGGCGACCTGGGGTTGAAATCCCCCGCCACATAGGAACGAATGCCGGGCGTTCGAGTTGCCCAGGCAGGGGGTTATCCTCCACTAGCAAACCTCCATGAGCAGCGGAGCCCGGTCAGCTGCGCCAAAAAGAACCACACGAGGGCGACCTGGGGTTGAAATCCCCCGCCACATAGGAACGAATGCCGGGCGTTCGAGTTGCCCAGGCAGGGGGTTATCCTCCACTAGCAAACCTCCATGAGCAGCGGAGCCCGGTCAGCTGCGCCAAAAAGAACCACACGAGGGCGACCTGGGGTTGAAATCCCCCGCCACATAGGAACGAATGCCGGGCGTTCGAGTTGCCCAGGCAGGGGGTTATCCTCCACTAGCAAACCTCCATGAGCAGCGGAGCCCGTCAGCTGCGCCAAAAAGAACCACACGAGGGCGGCCTGGGGTTGAAATCCCCCGCCACATAGGAACGAATGCCGGGCGTTCGAGTTGCCCAGGCAGGGGGTTATCCTCCACTAGCAAACCTCCATGAGCAGCGGAGCCCGGTCAGCTGCGCCAAAAAGAACCACACGAGGGCGACCTGGGGTTGAAATCCCCCGCCACATAGGAACGAATGCCGGGCGTTCGAGTTGCCCAGGCAGGGGGTTATCCTCCACTAGCAAACCTCCATGAGCAGCGGAGCCCGGTCAGCTGCGCCAAAAAGAACCACACGAGGGCGACCTGGGGTTGAAATCCCCCGCCACATAGGAACGAATGCCGGGCGTTCGAGTTGCCCAGGCAGGGGGTTATCCTCCACTAGCAAACCTCCATGAGCAGCGGAGCCCGGTCAGCTGCGCCAAAAAGAACCACACGAGGGCGACCTGGGGTTGAAATCCCCCGCCACATAGGAACGAATGCCGGGCGTTCGAGTTGCCCAGGCAGGGGGTTATCCTCCACTAGCAAACCTCCATGAGCAGCGGAGCCCGTCAGCTGCGCCAAAAAGAACCACACGAGGGCGGCCTGGGGTTGAAATCCCCCGCCACATAGGAACGAATGCCGGGCGTTCGAGTTGCCCAGGCAGGGGGTTATCCTCCACTAGCAAACCTCCATGAGCAGCGGAGCCCGTCAGCTGCGCCAAAAAGAACCACACGAGGGCGACCTGGGGTTGAAATCCCCCGCCACATAGGAACGAATGCCGGGCGTTCGAGTTGCCCAGGCAGGGGGTTATCCTCCACTAGCAAACCTCCACGAGCAGCGGAGCCCGTCAGCTGCGCCAAAAAGAACCACACGAGGGCGACCTGGGGTTGAAATCCCCCGCCACATAGGAACGAATGGCGGGCGACCAGGGGTCGAAATCCCCCATTGAAATGAATGGCGGGCAACCAGGGGTCGAAGTCCCCCATTGAAATGAATGGCGGGCAACCAGGGGTCGAAGTCCCCCATTGAAATGAATGGCGGGCTACCAGGGGTCGAAATCCCCCATTGAAATGAATGGCGGGCAACCAGGGGTCGAAGTCCCCCATTGAAATGAATGGCGGGCAACCAGGGGTCGAAGTCCCCCATTGAAATGAATGGCGGGCTACCAGGGGTCGAAATCCCCCATTGAAATGAATGGCGGGCGACCAGGGGTCGAAATCCCCCATTGAAATGAATGGCGGGCAACCAGGGGTCGAAGTCCCCCATTGAAATGAATGGCGGGCAACCAGGGGTCGAAGTCCCCCATTGAAATGAATGGCGGGCTACCAGGGGTCCAAGTCCCCCATTGAAATGAATGGCGGGCTACCAGGGGTCGAAGTCCCCCATTGAAATGAATGGCGGGCTACCAGGGGTCGAAATCCCCCATTGAAATGAATGGCGGGCGACCAGGGGTCGAAATCCCCCATTGAAATGAATGGCGGGCGACCAGGGGTCGAAATCCCCCATTGAAATGAATGGCGGGCAACCAGGGGTCGAAGTCCCCCATTGAAATGAATGGCGGGCTACCAGGGGTCGAAATCCCCCATTGAAATGAATGGCGGGCGACCAGGGGTCGAAATCCCCCATTGAAATGAATGGCGGGCTACCAGGGGTCCAAGTCCCCCATTGAAATGAATGGCGGGCTACCAGGGGTCGAAGTCCCCCATTGAAATGAATGGCGGGCTACCAGGGGTCGAAATCCCCCATTGAAATGAATGGCGGGCGACCAGGGGTCGAAATCCCCCATTGAAATGAATGGCGGGCAACCAGGGGTCGAAAGTCCCCATTGAAATGAATGGCGGGCGACCAGGGGTCGAAATTCCCCATTGAAATGAATGGCGGGCAACCAGGGGTCGAAATTCCCCATTGAAATGAATGGGCCCATTCATTTTCAATGGCCGGGCTACCAGGGGCGCAGTACCACCTGTCGTCATTAGGGGCGCTGTAGATAGGGGACCGAGTCCCCCCATTCGAGAGGTTTGCACCCAAACCTCAAAATGGTTGGTGTACAATTATAGGAGAGACCTTTTTAAGACGTGGGAGCTCCAGGGCAAATCAAGGGAGGCTCGACCAACCCATATCCGCTTTAGATGCACTTTAGGTCGGACTCCCTTGCCAGATGGTCCCCTCCTCAGCCTGGTTCTCGAATTTTTTCTAAGTCAGCCCAACTTGGAAATATTTTCAGAGTGCCACTTTCAAGGGAGTTTCGCCCAACCCCTATCCGCCTAAGAGGCACTTCAGGTCGGCCTGACTGGCCACATTTTCCCCCTCCTCATCCTGGTTCTCGAATTTTTTCTAAGTCAGCCAAACTTGGAAATTTTTTCAGAGTGCCACTTTCAAGGGAGTTTCGCCCAACCCCTATCCGCCTAAGAGGCACTTCAGGTCGGCCTGACTGGCCACATTTTCCCCCTCCTCATCCTGGTTCTCGAATTTTTTCTAAGTCAGCCAAACTTGGAAATTTTTTCAGAGTGCCACTTTCAAGGGAGTTTCGCCCAACCCCTATCCGCCTAAGAGGCACTTCGGGTCGGCCTGACTGGCCACATTTTCCCCCTCCTCATCCTGGTTCTCGAATTTTTTCTAAGTCAGCCAAACTTGGAAATTTTTTCAGAGTGCCACTTTCAAGGGAGTTTCGCCCAACCCTTATCCGCCTAAGAGGCACTTCAGGTCGGCCTGACTGGCCACATTTTCCCCCTCCTCATCCTGGTTCTCGAATTTTTTCTAAGTCAGCCAAACTTGGAAATTTTTTCAGAGTGCCACTTTCAAGGGAGTTTCGCCCAACCCCTATCCGCCTAAGAGGCACTTCGGGTCGGCCTGACTGGCCACATTTTCCCCCTCCTCATCCTGGTTCTCGAATTTTTTCTAAGTCAGCCAAACTTGGAAATTTTTTCAGAGTGCCACTTTCAAGGGAGTTTCGCCCAACCCTTATCCGCCTAAGAGGCACTTCAGGTCGGCCTGACTGGCCACATTTTCCCCCTCCTCATCCTGGTTCTCGAATTTTTTCTAAGTCAGCCAAACTTGGAAATTTTTTCAGAGTGCCACTTTCAAGGGAGTTTCGCCCAACCCCTATCCGCCTAAGAGGCACTTCGGGTCGGCCTGACTGGCCACATTTTCCCCCTCCTCATCCTGGTTCTCGAATTTTTTCTAAGTCAGCCAAACTTGGAAATTTTTTCTGAGTGCCACTTTCAAGGGAGTTTCGCCCAACCCCTATCCGCCTAAGAGGCACTTCAGGTCGGCCTGACTGGCCACATTTTCCCCCTCCTCATCCTGGTTCTCGAATTTTTTCTAAGTCAGCCAAACTTGGAAATTTTTTCAGAGTGCCACTTTCAAGGGAGTTTCGCCCAACCCTTATCCGCCTAAGAGGCACTTCAGGTCGGCCTGACTGGCCACATTTTCCCCCTCCTCATCCTGGTTCTCGAATTTTTTCTAAGTCAGCCAAACTTGGAAATTTTTTCAGAGTGCCACTTTCAAGGGAGTTTCGCCCAACCCCTATCCGCCTAAGAGGCACTTCGGGTCGGCCTGACTGGCCACATTTTCCCCCTCCTCATCCTGGTTCTCGAATTTTTTCTAAGTCAGCCAAACTTGGAAATTTTTTCTGAGTGCCACTTTCAAGGGAGTTTCGCCCAACCCCTATCCGCCTAAGAGGCACTTCAGGTCGGCCTGACTGGCCACATTTTCCCCCTCCTCATCCTGGTTCTCGAATTTTTTCTAAGTCAGCCAAACTTGGAAATTTTTTCAGAGTGCCACTTTCAAGGGAGTTTCGCCCAACCCCTATCCGCCTAAGAGGCACTTCGGGTCGGCCTGACTGGCCACATTTTCCCCCTCCTCATCCTGGTTCTCGAATTTTTTCTAAGTCAGCCAAACTTGGAAATTTTTTCAGAGTGCCACTTTCAAGGGAGTTTCGCCCAACCCCTATCCGCCTAAGAGGCACTTCAGG
>NW_028233542.1:5000-12500 GCF_054856555.1 Leptonotus elevatus | reverse complement strand
GTTGCTGGCCGTTGGAGGAGCTCCAGCGGACCGCGGGGAGCGCGCCCGTCTTCGGGGCTTGTTGCTGGCCGTTGGCGGAGCTCCAGCGGACCGCGGGGAGCGCGCCCGTCTTCGGGGCTTGTTGCTGGCCGTTGGAGGAGCTCCAGCGGACCGCGGGGAGCGCGCCCGTCTTCGGGGCTTGTTGCTGGCCGTTGGAGGAGCTCCAGCGGACCGGGGGGAGCGCGCCCGTCTTCGGGGCTTGTTGCTGGCCGTTGGAGGAGCTCCAGCGGACCGGGGGGAGCGCGCCCGTCTTCGGGGCTTGTTGCTGGCCGTTGGCGGAGCTCCAGCGGACCGGGGGGAGCGCGCCCGTCTTCGGGGCTTGTTGCTGGCCGTTGGAGGAGCTCCAGCGGACCGCGGGGAGCGCGCCCGTCTTCGGGGCTTGTTGCTGGACGTTGGAGGAGCTCCAGCGGACCGGGGGGAGCGCGCCCGTCTTCGGGGCTTGTTGCTGGACGTTGGAGGAGCTCCAGCGGACCGGGGGGAGCGCGCCCGTCTTCGGGGCTTGTTGCTGGCCGTTGGAGGAGCTCCAGCGGACCGCGGGGAGCGCGCCCGTCTTCGGGGCTTGTTGCTGGCCGTTGGCGGAGCTCCAGCGGACCGCGGGGAGCGCGCCCGTCTTCGGGGCTTGTTGCTGGCCGTTGGAGGAGCTCCAGCGGACCGGGGGGAGCGCGCCCGTCTTCGGGGCTTGTTGCTGGCCGTTGGAGGAGCTCCAGCGGACCGGGGGGAGCGCGCCCGTCTTCGGGGCTTGTTGCTGGCCGTTGGAGGAGCTCCAGCGGACCGGGGGGAGCGCGCCCGTCTTCGGGGCTTGTTGCTGGCCGTTGGAGGGGATCCAGCGGACCGCGGGGAGCGCGCCCGTCTTCGGGGCTTGTTGCTGGCCGTTGGAGGAGCTCCAGCGGACCGGGGGGAGCGCGCCCGTCTTCGGGGCTTGTTGCTGGCCGTTGGAGGAGCTCCAGCGGACCGGGGGGAGCGCGCCCGTCTTCGGGGCTTGTTGCTGGCCGTTGGAGGAGCTCCAGCGGACCGCGGGGAGCGCGCCCGTCTTCGGGGCTTGTTGCTGGCCGTTGGCGGAGCTCCAGCGGACCGCGGGGAGCGCGCCCGTCTTCGGGGCTTGTTGCTGGCCGTTGGAGGAGCTCCAGCGGACCGCGGGGAGCGCGCCCGTCTTCGGGGCTTGTTGCTGGCCGTTGGAGGAGCTCCAGCGGACCGGGGGGAGCGCGCCCGTCTTCGGGGCTTGTTGCTGGCCGTTGGAGGAGCTCCAGCGGACCGGGGGGAGCGCGCCCGTCTTCGGGGCTTGTTGCTGGCCGTTGGCGGAGCTCCAGCGGACCGGGGGGAGCGCGCCCGTCTTCGGGGCTTGTTGCTGGCCGTTGGAGGAGCTCCAGCGGACCGCGGGGAGCGCGCCCGTCTTCGGGGCTTGTTGCTGGACGTTGGAGGAGCTCCAGCGGACCGGGGGGAGCGCGCCCGTCTTCGGGGCTTGTTGCTGGACGTTGGAGGAGCTCCAGCGGACCGGGGGGAGCGCGCCCGTCTTCGGGGCTTGTTGCTGGCCGTTGGAGGAGCTCCAGCGGACCGCGGGGAGCGCGCCCGTCTTCGGGGCTTGTTGCTGGCCGTTGGCGGAGCTCCAGCGGACCGCGGGGAGCGCGCCCGTCTTCGGGGCTTGTTGCTGGCCGTTGGAGGAGCTCCAGCGGACCGGGGGGAGCGCGCCCGTCTTCGGGGCTTGTTGCTGGCCGTTGGAGGAGCTCCAGCGGACCGGGGGGAGCGCGCCCGTCTTCGGGGCTTGTTGCTGGCCGTTGGAGGAGCTCCAGCGGACCGGGGGGAGCGCGCCCGTCTTCGGGGCTTGTTGCTGGCCGTTGGAGGGGATCCAGCGGACCGCGGGGAGCGCGCCCGTCTTCGGGGCTTGTTGCTGGCCGTTGGAGGAGCTCCAGCGGACCGGGGGGAGCGCGCCCGTCTTCGGGGCTTGTTGCTGGCCGTTGGAGGAGCTCCAGCGGACCGGGGGGAGCGCGCCCGTCTTCGGGGCTTGTTGCTGGCCGTTGGAGGAGCTCCAGCGGACCGCGGGGAGCGCGCCCGTCTTCGGGGCTTGTTGCTGGCCGTTGGCGGAGCTCCAGCGGACCGCGGGGAGCGCGCCCGTCTTCGGGGCTTGTTGCTGGCCGTTGGAGGAGCTCCAGCGGACCGCGGGGAGCGCGCCCGTCTTCGGGGCTTGTTGCTGGCCGTTGGAGGAGCTCCAGCGGACCGGGGGGAGCGCGCCCGTCTTCGGGGCTTGTTGCTGGCCGTTGGAGGAGCTCCAGCGGACCGGGGGGAGCGCGCCCGTCTTCGGGGCTTGTTGCTGGCCGTTGGCGGAGCTCCAGCGGACCGGGGGGAGCGCGCCCGTCTTCGGGGCTTGTTGCTGGCCGTTGGAGGAGCTCCAGCGGACCGCGGGGAGCGCGCCCGTCTTCGGGGCTTGTTGCTGGACGTTGGAGGAGCTCCAGCGGACCGGGGGGAGCGCGCCCGTCTTCGGGGCTTGTTGCTGGACGTTGGAGGAGCTCCAGCGGACCGGGGGGAGCGCGCCCGTCTTCGGGGCTTGTTGCTGGCCGTTGGAGGAGCTCCAGCGGACCGCGGGGAGCGCGCCCGTCTTCGGGGCTTGTTGCTGGCCGTTGGCGGAGCTCCAGCGGACCGCGGGGAGCGCGCCCGTCTTCGGGGCTTGTTGCTGGCCGTTGGAGGAGCTCCAGCGGACCGGGGGGAGCGCGCCCGTCTTCGGGGCTTGTTGCTGGCCGTTGGAGGAGCTCCAGCGGACCGGGGGGAGCGCGCCCGTCTTCGGGGCTTGTTGCTGGCCGTTGGCGGAGCTCCAGCGGACCGGGGGGAGCGCGCCCGTCTTCGGGGCTTGTTGCTGGACGTTGGAGGAGCTCCAGCGGACCGGGGGGAGCGCGCCCGTCTTCGGGGCTTGTTGCTGGCCGTTGGAGGAGCTCCAGCGGACCGCGGGGAGCGCGCCCGTCTTCGGGGCTTGTTGCTGGCCGTTGGCGGAGCTCCAGCGGACCGCGGGGAGCGCGCCCGTCTTCGGGGCTTGTTGCTGGCCGTTGGAGGAGCTCCAGCGGACCGCGGGGAGCGCGCCCGTCTTCGGGGCTTGTTGCTGGCCGTTGGAGGAGCTCCAGCGGACCGGGGGGGAGCGCGCCCGTCTTCGGGGCTTGTTGCTGGCCGTTGGAGGAGCTCCAGCGGACCGCGGGGAGCGCGCCCGTCTTCGGGGCTTGTTGCTGGCCGTTGGAGGAGCTCCAGCGGACCGCGGGGAGCGCGCCCGTCTTCGGGGCTTGTTGCTGGCCGTTGGAGGAGCTCCAGCGGACCGCGGGGAGCGCGCCCGTCTTCGGGGCTTGTTGCTGGCCGTTGGCGGAGCTCCAGCGGACCGCGGGGAGCGCGCCCGTCTTCGGGGCTTGTTGCTGGCCGTTGGAGGAGCTCCAGCGGACCGGGGGGAGCGCGCCCGT
Organism: Leptonotus elevatus; assembly: GCF_054856555.1. Taxonomy (NCBI): domain Eukaryota; kingdom Metazoa; phylum Chordata; class Actinopteri; order Syngnathiformes; family Syngnathidae; genus Leptonotus; species Leptonotus elevatus. Next base: position 9,030 of record NW_028233542.1, on the reverse strand, counting down.
CTTCGGGGCTTGTTGCTGGCCGTTGGAGGAGCTCCAGCGGACCGCGGGGAGCGCGCCCGTCTTCGGGGCTTGTTGCTGGACGTTGGAGGAGCTCCAGCGGACCGGGGGGAGCGCGCCCGTCTTCGGGGCTTGTTGCTGGCCGTTGGAGGAGCTCCAGCGGACCGCGGGGAGCGCGCCCGTCTTCGGGGCTTGTTGCTGGCCGTTGGCGGAGCTCCAGCGGACCGCGGGGAGCGCGCCCGTCTTCGGGGCTTGTTGCTGGCCGTTGGAGGAGCTCCAGCGGACCGGGGGGAGCGCGCCCGTCTTCGGGGCTTGTTGCTGGCCGTTGGAGGAGCTCCAGCGGACCGCGGGGAGCGCGCCCGTCTTCGGGGCTTGTTGCTGGACGTTGGAGGAGCTCCAGCGGACCGGGGGGAGCGCGCCCGTCTTCGGGGCTTGTTGCTGGCCGTTGGAGGAGCTCCAGCGGACCGCGGGGAGCGCGCCCGTCTTCGGGGCTTGTTGCTGGCCGTTGGCGGAGCTCCAGCGGACCGCGGGGAGCGCGCCCGTCTTCGGGGCTTGTTGCTGGCCGTTGGAGGAGCTCCAGCGGACCGGGGGGGAGCCGGGCGTTCGAGTTGCCCAGGCAGGGGGTTATCCTCCACTAGCAAACCTCCATGAGCAGCGGAGCCCGGTCAGCTGCGCCAAAAAGAACCACACGAGGGCGACCTGGGGTTGAAATCCCCCGCCACATAGGAACGAATGCCGGGCGTTCGAGTTGCCCAGGCAGGGGGTTATCCTCCACTAGCAAACCTCCATGAGCAGCGGAGCCCGGTCAGCTGCGCCAAAAAGAACCACACGAGGGCGACCTGGGGTTGAAATCCCCCGCCACATAGGAACGAATGCCGGGCGTTCGAGTTGCCCAGGCAGGGGGTTATCCTCCACTAGCAAACCTCCATGAGCAGCGGAGCCCGGTCAGCTGCGCCAAAAAGAACCACACGAGGGCGACCTGGGGTTGAAATCCCCCGCCACATAGGAACGAATGCCGGGCGTTCGAGTTGCCCAGGCAGGGGGTTATCCTCCACTAGCAAACCTCCATGAGCAGCGGAGCCCGTCAGCTGCGCCAAAAAGAACCACACGAGGGCGGCCTGGGGTTGAAATCCCCCGCCACATAGGAACGAATGCCGGGCGTTCGAGTTGCCCAGGCAGGGGGTTATCCTCCACTAGCAAACCTCCATGAGCAGCGGAGCCCGTCAGCTGCGCCAAAAAGAACCACACGAGGGCGACCTGGGGTTGAAATCCCCCGCCACATAGGAACGAATGCCGGGCGTTCGAGTTGCCCAGGCAGGGGGTTATCCTCCACTAGCAAACCTCCACGAGCAGCGGAGCCCGTCAGCTGCGCCAAAAAGAACCACACGAGGGCGACCTGGGGTTGAAATCCCCCGCCACATAGGAACGAATGGCGGGCGACCAGGGGTCGAAATCCCCCATTGAAATGAATGGCGGGCAACCAGGGGTCGAAGTCCCCCATTGAAATGAATGGCGGGCAACCAGGGGTCGAAGTCCCCCATTGAAATGAATGGCGGGCTACCAGGGGTCGAAATCCCCCATTGAAATGAATGGCGGGCAACCAGGGGTCGAAGTCCCCCATTGAAATGAATGGCGGGCAACCAGGGGTCGAAGTCCCCCATTGAAATGAATGGCGGGCTACCAGGGGTCGAAATCCCCCATTGAAATGAATGGCGGGCGACCAGGGGTCGAAATCCCCCATTGAAATGAATGGCGGGCAACCAGGGGTCGAAGTCCCCCATTGAAATGAATGGCGGGCAACCAGGGGTCGAAGTCCCCCATTGAAATGAATGGCGGGCTACCAGGGGTCCAAGTCCCCCATTGAAATGAATGGCGGGCTACCAGGGGTCGAAGTCCCCCATTGAAATGAATGGCGGGCTACCAGGGGTCGAAATCCCCCATTGAAATGAATGGCGGGCGACCAGGGGTCGAAATCCCCCATTGAAATGAATGGCGGGCGACCAGGGGTCGAAATCCCCCATTGAAATGAATGGCGGGCAACCAGGGGTCGAAGTCCCCCATTGAAATGAATGGCGGGCTACCAGGGGTCGAAATCCCCCATTGAAATGAATGGCGGGCGACCAGGGGTCGAAATCCCCCATTGAAATGAATGGCGGGCTACCAGGGGTCCAAGTCCCCCATTGAAATGAATGGCGGGCTACCAGGGGTCGAAGTCCCCCATTGAAATGAATGGCGGGCTACCAGGGGTCGAAATCCCCCATTGAAATGAATGGCGGGCGACCAGGGGTCGAAATCCCCCATTGAAATGAATGGCGGGCAACCAGGGGTCGAAAGTCCCCATTGAAATGAATGGCGGGCGACCAGGGGTCGAAATTCCCCATTGAAATGAATGGCGGGCAACCAGGGGTCGAAATTCCCCATTGAAATGAATGGGCCCATTCATTTTCAATGGCCGGGCTACCAGGGGCGCAGTACCACCTGTCGTCATTAGGGGCGCTGTAGATAGGGGACCGAGTCCCCCCATTCGAGAGGTTTGCACCCAAACCTCAAAATGGTTGGTGTACAATTATAGGAGAGACCTTTTTAAGACGTGGGAGCTCCAGGGCAAATCAAGGGAGGCTCGACCAACCCATATCCGCTTTAGATGCACTTTAGGTCGGACTCCCTTGCCAGATGGTCCCCTCCTCAGCCTGGTTCTCGAATTTTTTCTAAGTCAGCCCAACTTGGAAATATTTTCAGAGTGCCACTTTCAAGGGAGTTTCGCCCAACCCCTATCCGCCTAAGAGGCACTTCAGGTCGGCCTGACTGGCCACATTTTCCCCCTCCTCATCCTGGTTCTCGAATTTTTTCTAAGTCAGCCAAACTTGGAAATTTTTTCAGAGTGCCACTTTCAAGGGAGTTTCGCCCAACCCCTATCCGCCTAAGAGGCACTTCAGGTCGGCCTGACTGGCCACATTTTCCCCCTCCTCATCCTGGTTCTCGAATTTTTTCTAAGTCAGCCAAACTTGGAAATTTTTTCAGAGTGCCACTTTCAAGGGAGTTTCGCCCAACCCCTATCCGCCTAAGAGGCACTTCGGGTCGGCCTGACTGGCCACATTTTCCCCCTCCTCATCCTGGTTCTCGAATTTTTTCTAAGTCAGCCAAACTTGGAAATTTTTTCAGAGTGCCACTTTCAAGGGAGTTTCGCCCAACCCTTATCCGCCTAAGAGGCACTTCAGGTCGGCCTGACTGGCCACATTTTCCCCCTCCTCATCCTGGTTCTCGAATTTTTTCTAAGTCAGCCAAACTTGGAAATTTTTTCAGAGTGCCACTTTCAAGGGAGTTTCGCCCAACCCCTATCCGCCTAAGAGGCACTTCGGGTCGGCCTGACTGGCCACATTTTCCCCCTCCTCATCCTGGTTCTCGAATTTTTTCTAAGTCAGCCAAACTTGGAAATTTTTTCAGAGTGCCACTTTCAAGGGAGTTTCGCCCAACCCTTATCCGCCTAAGAGGCACTTCAGGTCGGCCTGACTGGCCACATTTTCCCCCTCCTCATCCTGGTTCTCGAATTTTTTCTAAGTCAGCCAAACTTGGAAATTTTTTCAGAGTGCCACTTTCAAGGGAGTTTCGCCCAACCCCTATCCGCCTAAGAGGCACTTCGGGTCGGCCTGACTGGCCACATTTTCCCCCTCCTCATCCTGGTTCTCGAATTTTTTCTAAGTCAGCCAAACTTGGAAATTTTTTCTGAGTGCCACTTTCAAGGGAGTTTCGCCCAACCCCTATCCGCCTAAGAGGCACTTCAGGTCGGCCTGACTGGCCACATTTTCCCCCTCCTCATCCTGGTTCTCGAATTTTTTCTAAGTCAGCCAAACTTGGAAATTTTTTCAGAGTGCCACTTTCAAGGGAGTTTCGCCCAACCCTTATCCGCCTAAGAGGCACTTCAGGTCGGCCTGACTGGCCACATTTTCCCCCTCCTCATCCTGGTTCTCGAATTTTTTCTAAGTCAGCCAAACTTGGAAATTTTTTCAGAGTGCCACTTTCAAGGGAGTTTCGC
>NW_028233541.1:0-58380 GCF_054856555.1 Leptonotus elevatus | reverse complement strand
TTTTGGCTCTCACACCTTAACTAAATGTTGTAGACTCAAACTTTTTGCTGTCATTAGTGTATGTTAGCAAAATGAAGATGATTCAAGCATTAATTTCATTGTGCTTTTGCTCATTTTGAAGATTTTGACATTTTCACCTGAAGTGTACAATTAGGGGCTGAAAACGCGTTTAAAGCAATAAAAAGTTCATTTTGGCTCTCACACCTTAACTAAATGTTGTAGACTCAAACTTTTTGCTGTCATTAGTATATTTTAGCAAAATGAAGATGATTCAAGCATTAATTTTATTGTGCTTTTGCTCATTTTGAAGATTTTGACATTTTCACCTGAAGTGTACAATCGGGCTGAAAATGCATTTAAAGCCATAAAAAGTTCATTTTGGCTCTCACACCTTAACTAAATGTTGTAGACTCAAACTTTTGCTGTCATTAGTGTATGTTAGCAAAATGAAGATGATTCAAGCATTAATTTCATTGTGCTTTTGCTCATTTTGAAGATTTTGACATTTTCACCTGAAGTGTACAATTAGGGGCTGAAAACGCGTTTAAAGCAATAAAAAGTTCATTTTGGCTCTCACACCTTAACTAAATGTTGTAGACTCAAACTTTTTGCTGTCATTAGTGTATTTTAGCAAAATGAAGATGATTCAAGCATTAATTTCATTGTGCTTTTGCTCATTTTGAAGATTTTGACATTTTCACCTGAAGTGTACAATCGGGCTGAAAATGCATTTAAAGCCATAAAAAGTTCATTTTGGCTCTCACACCTTAACTAAATGTTGTAGACTCAAACTTTTTGCTGTCATTAGTGTATGTTAGCAAAATGAAGATGATTCAAGCATTAATTTCATTGTGCTTTTTGCTCATTTTGAAGATTTTGACATTTTCACCTGAAGTGTACAATCAGGCTGAAAATGCATTTAAAGCCATAAAAAGTTCATTTTGGCTCTCACACCTTAACTAAATGTTGTAGACTCAAACTTTTTGCTGTAATTAGTGTATTTTAGCAAAATGAAGATGATTCAAGCATTAATTTCATTGTGCTTTTGCTCATTTTGAAGATTTTGACATTTTCACCTGAAGTGTACAATCAGGCTGAAAATGCATTTAAAGCCATAAAAAGTTCATTTTGGCTCTCACACCTTAACTAAATGTTGTAGACTCAAACTTTTTGCTGTCATTAGTGTATTTTAGCAAAATGAAGATGATTCAAGCATTAATTTCATTGTGCTTTTGCTCATTTTGAAGATTTTGACATTTTCACCTGAAGTGTACAATTAGGGGCTGAAAACGCGTTTAAAGCAATAAAAAGTTCATTTTGGCTCTCACACCTTAACTAAATGTTGTAGACTCAAACTTTTTGCTGTCATTAGTGTATGTTAGCAAAATGAAGATGATTCAAGCATTAATTTCATTGTGCTTTTGCTCATTTTGAAGATTTTGACATTTTTACCTGAAGTGTACAATCAGGCTGAAAATGCATTTAAAGCCATAAAAAGTTCATTTTGGCTCTCACACCTTAACTAAATGTTGTAGACTCAAACTTTTTGCTGTCATTAGTGTATTTTAGCAAAATGAAGATGATTCAAGCATTAATTTCATTGTGCTTTTGCTCATTTTGAAGATTTTGACATTTTCACCTGAAGTGTACAATCGGGCTGAAAATGCATTTAAAGCCATAAAAAGTTCATTTTGGCTCTCACACCTTAACTAAATGTTGTAGACTCAAACTTTTTGCTGTCATTAGTGTATTTTTGCAAAATGAAGATGATTCAAGCATTAATTTCATTGTGCTTTTGCTCATTTTGAAGATTTTGACATTTTCACCTGAAGTGTACAATCGGGCTGAAAATGCATTTAAAGCCATAAAAAGTTCATTTTGGCTCTCACACCTTAACTAAATGTTGTAGACTCAAACTTTTTGCTGTCATTAGTGTATGTTAGCAAAATGAAGATGATTCAAGCATTAATTTCATTGTGCTTTTGCTCATTTTGAAGATTTTGACATTTTCACCTGAAGTGTACAATCAGGCTGAAAATGCATTTAAAGCCATAAAAAGTTCATTTTGGCTCTCACACCTTAACTAAATGTTGTAGACTCAAACTTTTTGCTGTCATTAGTGTATTTTAGCAAAATGAAGATGATTCAAGCATTAATTTCATTGTGCTTTTGCTCATTTTGAAGATTTTGACATTTTCACCTGAAGTGTACAATCACGCTGAAAATGCATTTAAAGCCATAAAAAGTTCATTTTGGCTCTCACACCTTAACTAAATGTTGTAGACTCAAACTTTTTGCTGTCATTAGTGTATTTTAGCAAAATGAAGATGATTCAAGCATTAATTTCATTGTGCTTTTGCTCATTTTGAAGATTTTGACATTTTCACCTGAAGTGTACAATTAGGGGCTGAAAACGCGTTTAAAGCAATAAAAAGTTCATTTTGGCTCTCACACCTTAACTAAATGTTGTAGACTCAAACTTTTTGCTGTCATTAGTGTATGTTAGCAAAATGAAGATGATTCAAGCATTAATTTCATTGTGCTTTTGCTCATTTTGAAGATTTTGACATTTTTACCTGAAGTGTACAATCAGGCTGAAAATGCATTTAAAGCCATAAAAAGTTCATTTTGGCTCTCACACCTTAACTAAATGTTGTAGACTCAAACTTTTTGCTGTCATTAGTGTATTTTAGCAAAATGAAGATGATTCAAGCATTAATTTCATTGTGCTTTTGCTCATTTTGAAGATTTTGACATTTTCACCTGAAGTGTACAATTAGGGGCTGAAAATGCATTTAAAGCCATAAAAAGTTCATTTTGGCTCTCACACCTTAACTAAATGTTGTAGACTCAAACTTTTTGCTGTCATTAGTGTATTTTAGCAAAATGAAGATGATTCAAGCATTAATTTCATTGTGCTTTTGCTCATTTTGAAGATTTTGACATTTTCACCTGAAGTGTACAATCGGGCTGAAAATGCATTTAAAGCCATAAAAAGTTCATTTTGGCTCTCACACCTTAACTTAATGTTGTAGACTCAAACTTTTTGCTGTCATTAGTGTATTTTAGCAAAATGAAGATGATTCAAGCATTAATTTCATTGTGCTTTTGCTCATTTTGAAGATTTTGACATTTTCACCTGAAGTGTACAATCGGGCTGAAAATGCATTTAAAGCCATAAAAAGTTCATTTTGGCTCTCACACCTTAACTAAATGTTGTAGACTCAAACTTTTTGCTGTCATTAGTGTATTTTTGCAAAATGAAGATGATTCAAGCATTAATTTCATTGTGCTTTTGCTCATTTTGAAGATTTTGACATTTTCACCTGAAGTGTACAATTAGGGACTGAAAACGCTGTTTAAAGCAATAAAAAGTTCATTTTGGCTCTCACACCTTAACTAAATGTTGTAGACTCAAACTTTTTGCTGTCATTAGTATATTTTAGCAAAATGAAGATGATTCAAGCATTAATTTTATTGTGCTTTTGCTCATTTTGAAGATTTTGACATTTTCACCTGAAGTGTACAATCGGGCTGAAAATGCATTTAAAGCCATAAAAAGTTCATTTTGGCTCTCACACCTTAACTAAATGTTGTAGACTCAAACTTTTTGCTGTCATTAGTGTATGTTAGCAAAATGAAGATGATTCAAGCATTAATTTCATTGTGCTTTTGCTCATTTTGAAGATTTTGACATTTTCACCTGAAGTGTACAATCAGGCTGAAAATGCATTTAAAGCCATAAAAAGTTCATTTTGGCTCTCACACCTTAACTAAATGTTGTAGACTCAAACTTTTTGCTGTCATTAGTGTATTTTAGCAAAATGAAGATGATTCAAGCATTAATTTCATTGTGCTTTTGCTCATTTTGAAGATTTTGACATTTTCACCTGAAGTGTACAATTAGGGGCTGAAAATGCATTTAAAGCCATAAAAAGTTCATTTTGGCTCTCACACCTTAACTAAATGTTGTAGACTCAAACTTTTGCTGTCATTAGTGTATGTTAGCAAAATGAAGATGATTCAAGCATTAATTTCATTGTGCTTTTGCTCATTTTGAAGATTTTGACATTTTCACCTGAAGTGTACAATCAGGCTGAAAATGCATTTAAAGCCAAAAAAAGTTCATTTTGGCTCTCACACCTTAACTAAATGTTGTAGACTCAAACTTTTTGCTGTCATTAGTGTATTTTAGCAAAATGAAGATGATTCAAGCATTAATTTCATTGTGCTTTTGCTCATTTTGAAGATTTTGACATTTTCACCTGAAGTGTACAATCGGGCTGAAAATGCATTTAAAGCCATAAAAAGTTCATTTTGGCTCTCACACCTTAACTAAATGTTGTAGACTCAAACTTTTTGCTGTCATTAGTGTATGTTAGCAAATGAAGATGATTCAAGCATTAATTTCATTGTGCTTTTGCTCATTTTGAAGATTTTGACATTTTCACCTGAAGTGTACAATCAGGCTGAAAATGCATTTAAAGCCATAAAAAGTTCATTTTGGCTCTCACACCTTAACTAAATGTTGTAGACTCAAACTTTTTGCTGTCATTAGTGTATGTTAGCAAAATGAAGATGATTCAAGCATTAATTTCATTGTGCTTTTGCTCATTTTGAAGATTTTGACATTTTCACCTGAAGTGTACAATCAGGCTGAAAATGCATTTAAAGCCATAAAAAGTTCATTTTGGCTCTCACACCTTAACTAAATGTTGTAGACTCAAACTTTTTGCTGTCATTAGTGTATTTTAGCAAAATGAAGATGATTCAAGCATTAATTTCATTGTGCTTTTGCTCATTTTGAAGATTTTGACATTTTCACCTGAAGTGTACAATCAGGCTGAAAATGCATTTAAAGCCATAAAAAGTTCATTTTGGCTCTCACACCTTAACTAAATGTTGTAGACTCAAACTTTTTGCTGTCATTAGTGTATTTTAGCAAAATGAAGATGATTCAAGCATTAATTTCATTGTGCTTTTGCTCATTTTGAAGATTTTGACATTTTCACCTGAAGTGTACAATTAGGGGCTGAAAACGCGTTTAAAGCAATAAAAAGTTCATTTTGGCTCTCACACCTTAACTAAATGTTGTAGACTCAAACTTTTTGCTGTCATTAGTGTATGTTAGCAAAATGAAGATGATTCAAGCATTAATTTCATTGTGCTTTTGCTCATTTTGAAGATTTTGACATTTTTACCTGAAGTGTACAATCAGGCTGAAAATGCATTTAAAGCCATAAAAAGTTCATTTTGGCTCTCACACCTTAACTAAATGTTGTAGACTCAAACTTTTTGCTGTCATTAGTGTATTTTAGCAAAATGAAGATGATTCAAGCATTAATTTCATTGTGCTTTTGCTCATTTTGAAGATTTTGACATTTTCACCTGAAGTGTACAATCGGGCTGAAAATGCATTTAAAGCCATAAAAAGTTCATTTTGGCTCTCACACCTTAACTAAATGTTGTAGACTCAAACTTTTTGCTGTCATTAGTGTATTTTTGCAAAATGAAGATGATTCAAGCATTAATTTCATTGTGCTTTTGCTCATTTTGAAGATTTTGACATTTTCACCTGAAGTGTACAATCGGGCTGAAAATGCATTTAAAGCCATAAAAAGTTCATTTTGGCTCTCACACCTTAACTAAATGTTGTAGACTCAAACTTTTTGCTGTCATTAGTGTATGTTAGCAAAATGAAGATGATTCAAGCATTAATTTCATTGTGCTTTTGCTCATTTTGAAGATTTTGACATTTTCACCTGAAGTGTACAATCAGGCTGAAAATGCATTTAAAGCCATAAAAAGTTCATTTTGGCTCTCACACCTTAACTAAATGTTGTAGACTCAAACTTTTTGCTGTCATTAGTGTATTTTAGCAAAATGAAGATGATTCAAGCATTAATTTCATTGTGCTTTTGCTCATTTTGAAGATTTTGACATTTTCACCTGAAGTGTACAATCACGCTGAAAATGCATTTAAAGCCATAAAAAGTTCATTTTGGCTCTCACACCTTAACTAAATGTTGTAGACTCAAACTTTTTGCTGTCATTAGTGTATTTTAGCAAAATGAAGATGATTCAAGCATTAATTTCATTGTGCTTTTGCTCATTTTGAAGATTTTGACATTTTCACCTGAAGTGTACAATTAGGGGCTGAAAACGCGTTTAAAGCAATAAAAAGTTCATTTTGGCTCTCACACCTTAACTAAATGTTGTAGACTCAAACTTTTTGCTGTCATTAGTGTATGTTAGCAAAATGAAGATGATTCAAGCATTAATTTCATTGTGCTTTTGCTCATTTTGAAGATTTTGACATTTTTACCTGAAGTGTACAATCAGGCTGAAAATGCATTTAAAGCCATAAAAAGTTCATTTTGGCTCTCACACCTTAACTAAATGTTGTAGACTCAAACTTTTTGCTGTCATTAGTGTATGTTAGCAAAATGAAGATGATTCAAGCATTAATTTCATTGTGCTTTTGCTCATTTTGAAGATTTTGACATTTTCACCTGAAGTGTACAATCGGGCTGAAAATGCATTTAAAGCCATAAAAAGTTCATTTTGGCTCTCACACCTTAACTAAATGTTGTAGACTCAAACTTTTTGCTGTCATTAGTGTATTTTAGCAAAATGAAGATGATTCAAGCATTAATTTCATTGTGCTTTTGCTCATTTTGAAGATTTTGACATTTTCACCTGAAGTGTACAATCAGGCTGAAAATGCATTTAAAGCCATAAAAAGTTCATTTTGGCTCTCACACCTTAACTAAATGTTGTAGACTCAAACTTTTTGCTGTCATTAGTGTATGTTAGCAAAATGAAGATGATTCAAGCATTAATTTCATTGTGCTTTTGCTCATTTTGAAGATTTTGACATTTTCACCTGAAGTGTACAATTAGGGGCTGAAAATGCATTTAAAGCCATAAAAAGTTCATTTTGGCTCTCACACCTTAACTAAATGTTGTAGACTCAAACTTTTTGCTGTCATTAGTGTATGTTAGCAAAATGAAGATGATTCAAGCATTAATTTCATTGTGCTTTTGCTCATTTTGAAGATTTTGACATTTTCACCTGAAGTGTACAATCGGGCTGAAAATGCATTTAAAGCCATAAAAAGTTCATTTTGGCTCTCACACCTTAACTAAATGTTGTAGACTCAAACTTTTTGCTGTCATTAGTGTATTTTAGCAAAATGAAGATGATTCAAGCATTAATTTCATTGTGCTTTTGCTCATTTTGAAGATTTTGACATTTTCACCTGAAGTGTACAATCAGGCTGAAAATGCATTTAAAGCCATAAAAAGTTCATTTTGGCTCTCACACCTTAACTAAATGTTGTAGACTCAAACTTTTTGCTGTCATTAGTGTATTTTAGCAAAATGAAGATGATTCAAGCATTAATTTCATTGTGCTTTTGCTCATTTTGAAGATTTTGACATTTTCACCTGAAGTGTACAATCGGGCTGAAAATGCATTTAAAGCCATAAAAAGTTCATTTTGGCTCTCACACCTTAACTAAATTTAGTAGACTCAAACTTTTTGCTGTCATTAGTGTATTTTTGCAAAATGAAGATGATTCAAGCATTAATTTCATTGTGCTTTTGCTCATTTTGAAGATTTTGACATTTTCACCTGAAGTGTACAATCGGGCTGAAAATGCATTTAAAGCCATAAAAAGTTCATTTTGGCTCTCACACCTTAACTAAATGTTGTAGACTCAAACTTTTTGCTGTCATTAGTGTATGTTAGCAAAATGAAGATGATTCAAGCATTAATTTCATTGTGCTTTTGCTCATTTTGAAGATTTTGACATTTTCACCTGAAGTGTACAATCAGGCTGAAAATGCATTTAAAGCCATAAAAAGTTCATTTTGGCTCTCACACCTTAACTAAATGTTGTAGACTCAAACTTTTTGCTGTCATTAGTGTATTTTAGCAAAATGAAGATGATTCAAGCATTAATTTCATTGTGCTTTTGCTCATTTTGAAGATTTTGACATTTTCACCTGAAGTGTACAATCAGGCTGAAAATGCATTTAAAGCCATAAAAAGTTCATTTTGGCTCTCACACCTTAACTAAATGTTGTAGACTCAAACTTTTTGCTGTCATTAGTGTATTTTAGCAAAATGAAGATGATTCAAGCATTAATTTCATTGTGCTTTTGCTCATTTTGAAGATTTTGACATTTTCACCTGAAGTGTAAAATTAGGGGCTGAAAACGCGTTTAAAGCAATAAAAAGTTCATTTTGGCTCTCACACCTTAACTAAATGTTGTAGACTCAAACTTTTTGCTGTCATTAGTGTATGTTAGCAAAATGAAGATGATTCAAGCATTAATTTCATTGTGCTTTTGCTCATTTTGAAGATTTTGACATTTTTACCTGAAGTGTACAATCAGGCTGAAAATGCATTTAAAGCCATAAAAAGTTCATTTTGGCTCTCACACCTTAACTAAATGTTGTAGACTCAAACTTTTTGCTGTCATTAGTGTATTTTAGCAAAATGAAGATGATTCAAGCATTAATTTCATTGTGCTTTTGCTCATTTTGAAGATTTTGACATTTTTACCTGAAGTGTACAATCGGGCTGAAAATGCATTTAAAGCCATAAAAAGTTCATTTTGGCTCTCACACCTTAACTAAATGTTGTAGACTCAAACTTTTTGCTGTCATTAGTGTATTTTTGCAAAATGAAGATGATTCAAGCATTAATTTCATTGTGCTTTTGCTCATTTTGAAGATTTTGACATTTTCACCTGAAGTGTACAATCGGGCTGAAAATGCATTTAAAGCCATAAAAAGTTCATTTTGGCTCTCACACCTTAACTAAATGTTGTAGACTCAAACTTTTTGCTGTCATTAGTGTATTTTAGCAAAATGAAGATGATTCAAGCATTAATTTCATTGTGCTTTTGCTCATTTTGAAGATTTTGACATTTTCACCTGAAGTGTACAATCAGGCTGAAAATGCATTTAAAGCCATAAAAAGTTCATTTTGGCTCTCACACCTTAACTAAATGTTGTAGACTCAAACTTTTTGCTGTCATTAGTGTATTTTAGCAAAATGAAGATGATTCAAGCATTAATTTCATTGTGCTTTTGCTCATTTTGAAGATTTTGACATTTTCACCTGAAGTGTACAATCAGGCTGAAAATGCATTTAAAGCCATAAAAAGTTCATTTTGGCTCTCACACCTTAACTAAATGTTGTAGACTCAAACTTTTTGCTGTCATTAGTGTATTTTAGCAAAATGAAGATGATTCAAGCATTAATTTCATTGTGCTTTTGCTCATTTTGAAGATTTTGACATTTTCACCTGAAGTGTACAATCGGGCTGAAAATGCATTTAAAGCCATAAAAAGTTCATTTTGGCTCTCACACCTTAACTAAATTTAGTAGACTCAAACTTTTTGCTGTCATTAGTGTATTTTTGCAAAATGAAGATGATTCAAGCATTAATTTCATTGTGCTTTTGCTCATTTTGAAGATTTTGACATTTTCACCTGAAGTGTACAATCGGGCTGAAAATGCATTTAAAGCCATAAAAAGTTCATTTTGGCTCTCACACCTTAACTAAATGTTGTAGACTCAAACTTTTTGCTGTCATTAGTGTATGTTAGCAAAATGAAGATGATTCAAGCATTAATTTCATTGTGCTTTTGCTCATTTTGAAGATTTTGACATTTTCACCTGAAGTGTACAATCAGGCTGAAAATGCATTTAAAGCCATAAAAAGTTCATTTTGGCTCTCACACCTTAACTAAATGTTGTAGACTCAAACTTTTTGCTGTCATTAGTGTATTTTAGCAAAATGAAGATGATTCAAGCATTAATTTCATTGTGCTTTTGCTCATTTTGAAGATTTTGACATTTTCACATGAAGTGTACAATCGGGCTGAAAATGCATTCAAAGCCATAAAAAGTTCATTTTGGCTCTCACACCTTAACTAAATGTTGTAGACTCAAACTTTTTGCTGTCATTAGTGTATTTTAGCAAAATGAAGATGATTCAAGCATTAATTTCATTGTGCTTTTGCTCATTTTGAAGATTTTGACATTTTCACCTGAAGTGTACAATTAGGGGCTGAAAACGCGTTTAAAGCAATAAAAAGTTCATTTTGGCTCTCACACCTTAACTAAATGTTGTAGACTCAAACTTTTTGCTGTCATTAGTGTATGTTAGCAAAATGAAGATGATTCAAGCATTAATTTCATTGTGCTTTTGCTCATTTTGAAGATTTTGACATTTTCACCTGAAGTGTACAATCAGGCTGAAAATGCATTTAAAGCCATAAAAAGTTCATTTTGGCTCTCACACCTTAACTAAATGTTGTAGACTCAAACTTTTTGCTGTCATTAGTATATGTTAGCAAAATGAAGATGATTCAAGCATTAATTTCATTGGGCTTTTGCTCATTTTGAAGATTTTGACATTTTCACCTGAAGTGTACAATCAGGCTGAAAATGCATTTAAAGCCATAAAAAGTTCATTTTGGCTCTCACACCTTAACTAAATGTTGTAGACTCAAACTTTTTGCTGTCATTAGTGTATTTTAGCAAAATGAAGATGATTCAAGCATTAATTTCATTGTGCATTTGCTCATTTTGAAGATTTTGACATTTTCACCTGAAGTGTACAATTAGGGGCTGAAAATGCATTTAAAGCCATAAAAAGTTCATTTTGGCTCTCACACCTTAACTAAATGTTGTAGACTCAAACTTTTTGCTGTCATTAGTGTATGTTAGCAAAATGAAGATGATTCAAGCATTAATTTCATTGTGCTTTTGCTCATTTTGAAGATTTTGACATTTTCACCTGAAGTGTACAATCAGGCTGAAAATGCATTTAAAGCCAAAAAAAGTTCATTTTGGCTCTCACACCTTAACTAAATGTTGTAGACTCAAACTTTTTGCTGTCATTAGTGTAATTTAGCAAAATGAAGATGATTCAAGCATTAATTTCATTGTGCTTTTGCTCATTTTGAAGATTTTGACATTTTCACCTGAAGTGTACAATTAGGGGCTGAAAACGCGTTTAAAGCCATAAAAAGTTCATTTTGGCTCACACACCTTAACTAAATGTTGTAGACTCAAACTTTTTGCTGTCATTAGTATATGTTAGCAAAATGAAGATGATTCAAGCATTAATTTCATTGTGCTTTTGCTCATTTTGAAGATTTTGACATTTTCACCTGAAGTGTACAATCGGGCTGAAAATGCATTTAAAGCCATAAAAAGTTCATTTTGGCTCTCACACCTTAACTAAATGTTGTAGACTCAAACTTTTTGCTGTCATTAGTGTATGTTAGCAAAATGAAGATGATTCAAGCATTAATTTCATTGTGCTTTTGCTCATTTTGAAGATTTTGACATTTTCACCTGAAGTGTACAATCAGGCTGAAAATGCATTTAAAGCCATAAAAAGTTCATTTTGGCTCTCACACCTTAACTAAATGTTGTAGACTCAAACTTTTTGCTGTCATTAGTGTATTTTAGCAAAATGAAGATGATTCAAGCATTAATTTCATTGTGCATTTGCTCATTTTGAAGATTTTGACATTTTCACCTGAAGTGTACAATTAGGGGCTGAAAATTCGTTTAAAGCAATAAAAAGTTCATTTTGGCTCTCACACCTTAACTAAATGTTGTAGACTCAAACTTTTTGCTGTCATTAGTGTATGTTAGCAAAATGAAGATGATTCAAGCATTAATTTCATTGTGCTTTTGCTCATTTTGAAGATTTTGACATTTTCACCTGAAGTGTACAATTAGGGGCTGAAAACGCGTTTAAAGCAATAAAAAGTTCATTTTGGCTCTCACACCTTAACTAAATGTTGTAGACTCAAACTTTTTGCTGTCATTAGTATATTTTAGCAAAATGAAGATGATTCAAGCATTAATTTTATTGTGCTTTTGCTCATTTTGAAGATTTTGACATTTTCACCTGAAGTGTACAATCGGGCTGAAAATGCATTTAAAGCCATAAAAAGTTCATTTTGGCTCTCACACCTTAACTAAATGTTGTAGACTCAAACTTTTTGCTGTCATTAGTGTATGTTAGCAAAATGAAGATGATTCAAGCATTAATTTCATTGTGCTTTTGCTCATTTTGAAGATTTTGACATTTTCACCTGAAGTGTACAATTAGGGGCTGAAAACGCGTTTAAAGCAATAAAAAGTTCATTTTGGCTCTCACACCTTAACTAAATGTTGTAGACTCAAACTTTTTGCTGTCATTAGTGTATTTTAGCAAAATGAAGATGATTCAAGCATTAATTTCATTGTGCTTTTGCTCATTTTGAAGATTTTGACATTTTCACCTGAAGTGTACAATCGGGCTGAAAATGCATTTAAAGCCATAAAAAGTTCATTTTGGCTCTCACACCTTAACTAAATGTTGTAGACTCAAACTTTTTGCTGTCATTAGTGTATGTTAGCAAAATGAAGATGATTCAAGCATTAATTTCATTGTGCTTTTGCTCATTTTGAAGATTTTGACATTTTCACCTGAAGTGTACAATCAGGCTGAAAATGCATTTAAAGCCATAAAAAGTTCATTTTGGCTCTCACACCTTAACTAAATGTTGTAGACTCAAACTTTTTGCTGTCATTAGTGTATTTTAGCAAAATGAAGATGATTCAAGCATTAATTTCATTGTGCTTTTGCTCATTTTGAAGATTTTGACATTTTCACCTGAAGTGTACAATCAGGCTGAAAATGCATTTAAAGCCATAAAAAGTTCATTTTGGCTCTCACACCTTAACTAAATGTTGTAGACTCAAACTTTTTGCTGTCATTAGTGTATTTTAGCAAAATGAAGATGATTCAAGCATTAATTTCATTGTGCTTTTGCTCATTTTGAAGATTTTGACATTTTCACCTGAAGTGTACAATTAGGGGCTGAAAACGCGTTTAAAGCAATAAAAAGTTCATTTTGGCTCTCACACCTTAACTAAATGTTGTAGACTCAAACTTTTTGCTGTCATTAGTGTATGTTAGCAAAATGAAGATGATTCAAGCATTAATTTCATTGTGCTTTTGCTCATTTTGAAGATTTTGACATTTTTACCTGAAGTGTACAATCAGGCTGAAAATGCATTTAAAGCCATAAAAAGTTCATTTTGGCTCTCACACCTTAACTAAATGTTGTAGACTCAAACTTTTTGCTGTCATTAGTGTATTTTAGCAAAATGAAGATGATTCAAGCATTAATTTCATTGTGCTTTTGCTCATTTTGAAGATTTTGACATTTTCACCTGAAGTGTACAATCGGGCTGAAAATGCATTTAAAGCCATAAAAAGTTCATTTTGGCTCTCACACCTTAACTAAATGTTGTAGACTCAAACTTTTTGCTGTCATTAGTGTATTTTTGCAAAATGAAGATGATTCAAGCATTAATTTCATTGTGCTTTTGCTCATTTTGAAGATTTTGACATTTTCACCTGAAGTGTACAATCGGGCTGAAAATGCATTTAAAGCCATAAAAAGTTCATTTTGGCTCTCACACCTTAACTAAATGTTGTAGACTCAAACTTTTTGCTGTCATTAGTGTATGTTAGCAAAATGAAGATGATTCAAGCATTAATTTCATTGTGCTTTTGCTCATTTTGAAGATTTTGACATTTTCACCTGAAGTGTACAATCAGGCTGAAAATGCATTTAAAGCCATAAAAAGTTCATTTTGGCTCTCACACCTTAACTAAATGTTGTAGACTCAAACTTTTTGCTGTCATTAGTGTATTTTAGCAAAATGAAGATGATTCAAGCATTAATTTCATTGTGCTTTTGCTCATTTTGAAGATTTTGACATTTTCACCTGAAGTGTACAATCACGCTGAAAATGCATTTAAAGCCATAAAAAGTTCATTTTGGCTCTCACACCTTAACTAAATGTTGTAGACTCAAACTTTTTGCTGTCATTAGTGTATTTTAGCAAAATGAAGATGATTCAAGCATTAATTTCATTGTGCTTTTGCTCATTTTGAAGATTTTGACATTTTCACCTGAAGTGTACAATTAGGGGCTGAAAACGCGTTTAAAGCAATAAAAAGTTCATTTTGGCTCTCACACCTTAACTAAATGTTGTAGACTCAAACTTTTTGCTGTCATTAGTGTATGTTAGCAAAATGAAGATGATTCAAGCATTAATTTCATTGTGCTTTTGCTCATTTTGAAGATTTTGACATTTTTACCTGAAGTGTACAATCAGGCTGAAAATGCATTTAAAGCCATAAAAAGTTCATTTTGGCTCTCACACCTTAACTAAATGTTGTAGACTCAAACTTTTTGCTGTCATTAGTGTATTTTAGCAAAATGAAGATGATTCAAGCATTAATTTCATTGTGCTTTTGCTCATTTTGAAGATTTTGACATTTTCACCTGAAGTGTACAATTAGGGGCTGAAAATGCATTTAAAGCCATAAAAAGTTCATTTTGGCTCTCACACCTTAACTAAATGTTGTAGACTCAAACTTTTTGCTGTCATTAGTGTATTTTAGCAAAATGAAGATGATTCAAGCATTAATTTCATTGTGCTTTTGCTCATTTTGAAGATTTTGACATTTTCACCTGAAGTGTACAATCGGGCTGAAAATGCATTTAAAGCCATAAAAAGTTCATTTTGGCTCTCACACCTTAACTTAATGTTGTAGACTCAAACTTTTTGCTGTCATTAGTGTATTTTAGCAAAATGAAGATGATTCAAGCATTAATTTCATTGTGCTTTTGCTCATTTTGAAGATTTTGACATTTTCACCTGAAGTGTACAATCGGGCTGAAAATGCATTTAAAGCCATAAAAAGTTCATTTTGGCTCTCACACCTTAACTAAATGTTGTAGACTCAAACTTTTTGCTGTCATTAGTGTATTTTTGCAAAATGAAGATGATTCAAGCATTAATTTCATTGTGCTTTTGCTCATTTTGAAGATTTTGACATTTTCACCTGAAGTGTACAATTAGGGACTGAAAACGCGTTTAAAGCAATAAAAAGTTCATTTTGGCTCTCACACCTTAACTAAATGTTGTAGACTCAAACTTTTTGCTGTCATTAGTATATTTTAGCAAAATGAAGATGATTCAAGCATTAATTTTATTGTGCTTTTGCTCATTTTGAAGATTTTGACATTTTCACCTGAAGTGTACAATCGGGCTGAAAATGCATTTAAAGCCATAAAAAGTTCATTTTGGCTCTCACACCTTAACTAAATGTTGTAGACTCAAACTTTTTGCTGTCATTAGTGTATGTTAGCAAAATGAAGATGATTCAAGCATTAATTTCATTGTGCTTTTGCTCATTTTGAAGATTTTGACATTTTCACCTGAAGTGTACAATCAGGCTGAAAATGCATTTAAAGCCATAAAAAGTTCATTTTGGCTCTCACACCTTAACTAAATGTTGTAGACTCAAACTTTTTGCTGTCATTAGTGTATTTTAGCAAAATGAAGATGATTCAAGCATTAATTTCATTGTGCTTTTGCTCATTTTGAAGATTTTGACATTTTCACCTGAAGTGTACAATTAGGGGCTGAAAATGCATTTAAAGCCATAAAAAGTTCATTTTGGCTCTCACACCTTAACTAAATGTTGTAGACTCAAACTTTTTGCTGTCATTAGTGTATGTTAGCAAAATGAAGATGATTCAAGCATTAATTTCATTGTGCTTTTGCTCATTTTGAAGATTTTGACATTTTCACCTGAAGTGTACAATCAGGCTGAAAATGCATTTAAAGCCAAAAAAAGTTCATTTTGGCTCTCACACCTTAACTAAATGTTGTAGACTCAAACTTTTTGCTGTCATTAGTGTATTTTAGCAAAATGAAGATGATTCAAGCATTAATTTCATTGTGCTTTTGCTCATTTTGAAGATTTTGACATTTTCACCTGAAGTGTACAATTAGGGGCTGAAAACGCGTTTAAAGCCATAAAAAGTTCATTTTGGCTCTCACACCTTAACTAAATGTTGTAGACTCAAACTTTTTGCTGTCATTAGTATATGTTAGCAAAATGAAGATGATTCAAGCATTAATTTCATTGGGCTTTTGCTCATTTTGAAGATTTTGACATTTTCACCTGAAGTGTACAATCAGGCTGAAAATGCATTTAAAGCCATAAAAAGTTCATTTTGGCTCTCACACCTTAACTAAATGTTGTAGACTCAAACTTTTTGCTGTCATTAGTGTATTTTAGCAAAATGAAGATGATTCAAGCATTAATTTCATTGTGCATTTGCTCATTTTGAAGATTTTGACATTTTCACCTGAAGTGTACAATTAGGGGCTGAAAATGCATTTAAAGCCATAAAAAGTTCATTTTGGCTCTCACACCTTAACTAAATGTTGTAGACTCAAACTTTTTGCTGTCATTAGTGTATGTTAGCAAAATGAAGATGATTCAAGCATTAATTTCATTGTGCTTTTGCTCATTTTGAAGATTTTGACATTTTCACCTGAAGTGTACAATCAGGCTGAAAATGCATTTAAAGCCAAAAAAAGTTCATTTTGGCTCTCACACCTTAACTAAATGTTGTAGACTCAAACTTTTTGCTGTCATTAGTGTATTTTAGCAAAATGAAGATGATTCAAGCATTAATTTCATTGTGCTTTTGCTCATTTTGAAGATTTTGACATTTTCACCTGAAGTGTACAATTAGGGGCTGAAAACGCGTTTAAAGCCATAAAAAGTTCATTTTGGCTCACACACCTTAACTAAATGTTGTAGACTCAAACTTTTTGCTGTCATTAGTATATGTTAGCAAAATGAAGATGATTCAAGCATTAATTTCATTGTGCTTTTGCTCATTTTGAAGATTTTGACATTTTCACCTGAAGTGTACAATCGGGCTGAAAATGCATTTAAAGCCATAAAAAGTTCATTTTGGCTCTCACACCTTAACTAAATGTTGTAGACTCAAACTTTTTGCTGTCATTAGTGTATGTTAGCAAAATGAAGATGATTCAAGCATTAATTTCATTGTGCTTTTGCTCATTTTGAAGATTTTGACATTTTCACCTGAAGTGTACAATCAGGCTGAAAATGCATTTAAAGCCATAAAAAGTTCATTTTGGCTCTCACACCTTAACTAAATGTTGTAGACTCAAACTTTTTGCTGTCATTAGTGTATTTTAGCAAAATGAAGATGATTCAAGCATTAATTTCATTGTGCATTTGCTCATTTTGAAGATTTTGACATTTTCACCTGAAGTGTACAATTAGGGGCTGAAAATTCGTTTAAAGCCATAAAAAGTTCATTTTGGCTCTCACACCTTAACTAAATGTTGTAGACTCAAACTTTTTGCTGTCATTAGTGTATTTTAGCAAAATGAAGATGATTCAAGCATTAATTTCATTGTGCTTTTGCTCATTTTGAAGATTTTGACATTTTCACCTGAAGTGTACAATCGGGCTGAAAATGCATTTAAAGCCATAAAAAGTTCATTTTGGCTCTCACACCTTAACTAAATTTAGTAGACTCAAACTTTTTGCTGTCATTAGTGTATTTTTGCAAAATGAAGATGATTCAAGCATTAATTTCATTGTGCTTTTGCTCATTTTGAAGATTTTGACATTTTCACCTGAAGTGTACAATCGGGCTGAAAATGCATTTAAAGCCATAAAAAGTTCATTTTGGCTCTCACACCTTAACTAAATGTTGTAGACTCAAACTTTTTGCTGTCATTAGTGTATGTTAGCAAAATGAAGATGATTCAAGCATTAATTTCATTGTGCTTTTGCTCATTTTGAAGATTTTGACATTTTCACCTGAAGTGTACAATCAGGCTGAAAATGCATTTAAAGCCATAAAAAGTTCATTTTGGCTCTCACACCTTAACTAAATGTTGTAGACTCAAACTTTTTGCTGTCATTAGTGTATTTTAGCAAAATGAAGATGATTCAAGCATTAATTTCATTGTGCTTTTGCTCATTTTGAAGATTTTGACATTTTCACCTGAAGTGTACAATTAGGGGCTGAAAACGCGTTTAAAGCAATAAAAAGTTCATTTTGGCTCTCACACCTTAACTAAATGTTGTAGACTCAAACTTTTTGCTGTCATTAGTGTATGTTAGCAAAATGAAGATGATTCAAGCATTAATTGCATTGTGCTTTTGCTCATTTTGAAGATTTTGACATTTTCACCTGAAGTGTACAATCAGGCTGAAAATGCATTTAAAGCCATAAAAAGTTCATTTTGGCTCTCACACCTTAACTAAATGTTGTAGACTCAAACTTTTTGCTGTCATTAGTGTATGTTAGCAAAATGAAGATGATTCAAGCATTAATTTCATTGTGCTTTTGCTCATTTTGAAGATTTTGACATTTTCACCTGAAGTGTACAATCAGGCTGAAAATGCATTTAAAGCCATAAAAAGTTCATTTTGGCTCTCACACCTTAACTAAATGTTGTAGACTCAAACTTTTTGCTGTCATTAGTGTATTTTAGCAAAATGAAGATGATTCAAGCATTAATTTCATTGTGCTTTTGCTCATTTTGAAGATTTTGACATTTTCACCTGAAGTGTACAATTAGGGGCTGAAAACGCGTTTAAAGCAATAAAAAGTTCATTTTGGCTCTCACACCTTAACTAAATGTTGTAGACTCAAACTTTTTGCTGTCATTAGTGTATGTTAGCAAAATGAAGATGATTCAAGCATTAATTTCATTGTGCTTTTGCTCATTTTGAAGATTTTGACATTTTCACATGAAGTGTACAATCAGGCTGAAAATGCATTTAAAGCCATAAAAAGTTCATTTTGGCTCTCACACCTTAACTAAATGTTGTAGACTCAAACTTTTTGCTGTCATTAGTGTATTTTAGCAACATGAAGATGATTCAAGCATTAATTTCATTGTGCTTTTGCTCATTTTGAAGATTTTGACATTTTCACATGAAGTGTACAATCGGGCTGAAAATGCATTCAAAGCCATAAAAAGTTCATTTTGGCTCTCACACCTTAACTAAATGTTGTAGACTCAAACTTTTTGCTGTCATTAGTGTATTTTAGCAAAATGAAGATGATTCAAGCATTAATTTCATTGTGCTTTTGCTCATTTTGAAGATTTTGACATTTTCACCTGAAGTGTACAATTAGGGGCTGAAAACGCGTTTAAAGCAATAAAAAGTTCATTTTGGCTCTCACACCTTAACTAAATGTTGTAGACTCAAACTTTTTGCTGTCATTAGTGTATGTTAGCAAAATGAAGATGATTCAAGCATTAATTTCATTGTGCTTTTGCTCATTTTGAAGATTTTGACATTTTCACCTGAAGTGTACAATCAGGCTGAAAATGCATTTAAAGCCATAAAAAGTTCATTTTGGCTCTCACACCTTAACTAAATGTTGTAGACTCAAACTTTTTGCTGTCATTAGTATATGTTAGCAAAATGAAGATGATTCAAGCATTAATTTCATTGGGCTTTTGCTCATTTTGAAGATTTTGACATTTTCACCTGAAGTGTACAATCAGGCTGAAAATGCATTTAAAGCCATAAAAAGTTCATTTTGGCTCTCACACCTTAACTAAATGTTGTAGACTCAAACTTTTTGCTGTCATTAGTGTATTTTAGCAAAATGAAGATGATTCAAGCATTAATTTCATTGTGCATTTGCTCATTTTGAAGATTTTGACATTTTCACCTGAAGTGTACAATTAGGGGCTGAAAATGCATTTAAAGCCATAAAAAGTTCATTTTGGCTCTCACACCTTAACTAAATGTTGTAGACTCAAACTTTTTGCTGTCATTAGTGTATGTTAGCAAAATGAAGATGATTCAAGCATTAATTTCATTGTGCTTTTGCTCATTTTGAAGATTTTGACATTTTCACCTGAAGTGTACAATCAGGCTGAAAATGCATTTAAAGCCAAAAAAAGTTCATTTTGGCTCTCACACCTTAACTAAATGTTGTAGACTCAAACTTTTTGCTGTCATTAGTGTAATTTAGCAAAATGAAGATGATTCAAGCATTAATTTCATTGTGCTTTTGCTCATTTTGAAGATTTTGACATTTTCACCTGAAGTGTACAATTAGGGGCTGAAAACGCGTTTAAAGCCATAAAAAGTTCATTTTGGCTCACACACCTTAACTAAATGTTGTAGACTCAAACTTTTTGCTGTCATTAGTATATGTTAGCAAAATGAAGATGATTCAAGCATTAATTTCATTGTGCTTTTGCTCATTTTGAAGATTTTGACATTTTCACCTGAAGTGTACAATCGGGCTGAAAATGCATTTAAAGCCATAAAAAGTTCATTTTGGCTCTCACACCTTAACTAAATGTTGTAGACTCAAACTTTTTGCTGTCATTAGTGTATGTTAGCAAAATGAAGATGATTCAAGCATTAATTTCATTGTGCTTTTGCTCATTTTGAAGATTTTGACATTTTCACCTGAAGTGTACAATCAGGCTGAAAATGCATTTAAAGCCATAAAAAGTTCATTTTGGCTCTCACACCTTAACTAAATGTTGTAGACTCAAACTTTTTGCTGTCATTAGTGTATTTTAGCAAAATGAAGATGATTCAAGCATTAATTTCATTGTGCATTTGCTCATTTTGAAGATTTTGACATTTTCACCTGAAGTGTACAATTAGGGGCTGAAAATTCGTTTAAAGCAATAAAAAGTTCATTTTGGCTCTCACACCTTAACTAAATGTTGTAGACTCAAACTTTTTGCTGTCATTAGTGTATGTTAGCAAAATGAAGATGATTCAAGCATTAATTTCATTGTGCTTTTGCTCATTTTGAAGATTTTGACATTTTCACCTGAAGTGTACAATTAGGGGCTGAAAACGCGTTTAAAGCAATAAAAAGTTCATTTTGGCTCTCACACCTTAACTAAATGTTGTAGACTCAAACTTTTTGCTGTCATTAGTATATTTTAGCAAAATGAAGATGATTCAAGCATTAATTTTATTGTGCTTTTGCTCATTTTGAAGATTTTGACATTTTCACCTGAAGTGTACAATCGGGCTGAAAATGCATTTAAAGCCATAAAAAGTTCATTTTGGCTCTCACACCTTAACTAAATGTTGTAGACTCAAACTTTTTGCTGTCATTAGTGTATGTTAGCAAAATGAAGATGATTCAAGCATTAATTTCATTGTGCTTTTGCTCATTTTGAAGATTTTGACATTTTCACCTGAAGTGTACAATTAGGGGCTGAAAACGCGTTTAAAGCAATAAAAAGTTCATTTTGGCTCTCACACCTTAACTAAATGTTGTAGACTCAAACTTTTTGCTGTCATTAGTGTATTTTAGCAAAATGAAGATGATTCAAGCATTAATTTCATTGTGCTTTTGCTCATTTTGAAGATTTTGACATTTTCACCTGAAGTGTACAATCGGGCTGAAAATGCATTTAAAGCCATAAAAAGTTCATTTTGGCTCTCACACCTTAACTAAATGTTGTAGACTCAAACTTTTTGCTGTCATTAGTGTATGTTAGCAAAATGAAGATGATTCAAGCATTAATTTCATTGTGCTTTTGCTCATTTTGAAGATTTTGACATTTTCACCTGAAGTGTACAATCAGGCTGAAAATGCATTTAAAGCCATAAAAAGTTCATTTTGGCTCTCACACCTTAACTAAATGTTGTAGACTCAAACTTTTTGCTGTAATTAGTGTATTTTAGCAAAATGAAGATGATTCAAGCATTAATTTCATTGTGCTTTTGCTCATTTTGAAGATTTTGACATTTTCACCTGAAGTGTACAATCAGGCTGAAAATGCATTTAAAGCCATAAAAAGTTCATTTTGGCTCTCACACCTTAACTAAATGTTGTAGACTCAAACTTTTTGCTGTCATTAGTGTATTTTAGCAAAATGAAGATGATTCAAGCATTAATTTCATTGTGCTTTTGCTCATTTTGAAGATTTTGACATTTTCACCTGAAGTGTACAATTAGGGGCTGAAAACGCGTTTAAAGCAATAAAAAGTTCATTTTGGCTCTCACACCTTAACTAAATGTTGTAGACTCAAACTTTTTGCTGTCATTAGTGTATGTTAGCAAAATGAAGATGATTCAAGCATTAATTTCATTGTGCTTTTGCTCATTTTGAAGATTTTGACATTTTTACCTGAAGTGTACAATCAGGCTGAAAATGCATTTAAAGCCATAAAAAGTTCATTTTGGCTCTCACACCTTAACTAAATGTTGTAGACTCAAACTTTTTGCTGTCATTAGTGTATTTTAGCAAAATGAAGATGATTCAAGCATTAATTTCATTGTGCTTTTGCTCATTTTGAAGATTTTGACATTTTCACCTGAAGTGTACAATCGGGCTGAAAATGCATTTAAAGCCATAAAAAGTTCATTTTGGCTCTCACACCTTAACTAAATGTTGTAGACTCAAACTTTTTGCTGTCATTAGTGTATTTTTGCAAAATGAAGATGATTCAAGCATTAATTTCATTGTGCTTTTGCTCATTTTGAAGATTTTGACATTTTCACCTGAAGTGTACAATCGGGCTGAAAATGCATTTAAAGCCATAAAAAGTTCATTTTGGCTCTCACACCTTAACTAAATGTTGTAGACTCAAACTTTTTGCTGTCATTAGTGTATGTTAGCAAAATGAAGATGATTCAAGCATTAATTTCATTGTGCTTTTGCTCATTTTGAAGATTTTGACATTTTCACCTGAAGTGTACAATCAGGCTGAAAATGCATTTAAAGCCATAAAAAGTTCATTTTGGCTCTCACACCTTAACTAAATGTTGTAGACTCAAACTTTTTGCTGTCATTAGTGTATTTTAGCAAAATGAAGATGATTCAAGCATTAATTTCATTGTGCTTTTGCTCATTTTGAAGATTTTGACATTTTCACCTGAAGTGTACAATCACGCTGAAAATGCATTTAAAGCCATAAAAAGTTCATTTTGGCTCTCACACCTTAACTAAATGTTGTAGACTCAAACTTTTTGCTGTCATTAGTGTATTTTAGCAAAATGAAGATGATTCAAGCATTAATTTCATTGTGCTTTTGCTCATTTTGAAGATTTTGACATTTTCACCTGAAGTGTACAATTAGGGGCTGAAAACGCGTTTAAAGCAATAAAAAGTTCATTTTGGCTCTCACACCTTAACTAAATGTTGTAGACTCAAACTTTTTGCTGTCATTAGTGTATGTTAGCAAAATGAAGATGATTCAAGCATTAATTTCATTGTGCTTTTGCTCATTTTGAAGATTTTGACATTTTTACCTGAAGTGTACAATCAGGCTGAAAATGCATTTAAAGCCATAAAAAGTTCATTTTGGCTCTCACACCTTAACTAAATGTTGTAGACTCAAACTTTTTGCTGTCATTAGTGTATTTTAGCAAAATGAAGATGATTCAAGCATTAATTTCATTGTGCTTTTGCTCATTTTGAAGATTTTGACATTTTCACCTGAAGTGTACAATTAGGGGCTGAAAATGCATTTAAAGCCATAAAAAGTTCATTTTGGCTCTCACACCTTAACTAAATGTTGTAGACTCAAACTTTTTGCTGTCATTAGTGTATTTTAGCAAAATGAAGATGATTCAAGCATTAATTTCATTGTGCTTTTGCTCATTTTGAAGATTTTGACATTTTCACCTGAAGTGTACAATCGGGCTGAAAATGCATTTAAAGCCATAAAAAGTTCATTTTGGCTCTCACACCTTAACTTAATGTTGTAGACTCAAACTTTTTGCTGTCATTAGTGTATTTTAGCAAAATGAAGATGATTCAAGCATTAATTTCATTGTGCTTTTGCTCATTTTGAAGATTTTGACATTTTCACCTGAAGTGTACAATCGGGCTGAAAATGCATTTAAAGCCATAAAAAGTTCATTTTGGCTCTCACACCTTAACTAAATGTTGTAGACTCAAACTTTTTGCTGTCATTAGTGTATTTTTGCAAAATGAAGATGATTCAAGCATTAATTTCATTGTGCTTTTGCTCATTTTGAAGATTTTGACATTTTCACCTGAAGTGTACAATTAGGGACTGAAAACGCGTTTAAAGCAATAAAAAGTTCATTTTGGCTCTCACACCTTAACTAAATGTTGTAGACTCAAACTTTTTGCTGTCATTAGTATATTTTAGCAAAATGAAGATGATTCAAGCATTAATTTTATTGTGCTTTTGCTCATTTTGAAGATTTTGACATTTTCACCTGAAGTGTACAATCGGGCTGAAAATGCATTTAAAGCCATAAAAAGTTCATTTTGGCTCTCACACCTTAACTAAATGTTGTAGACTCAAACTTTTTGCTGTCATTAGTGTATGTTAGCAAAATGAAGATGATTCAAGCATTAATTTCATTGTGCTTTTGCTCATTTTGAAGATTTTGACATTTTCACCTGAAGTGTACAATCAGGCTGAAAATGCATTTAAAGCCATAAAAAGTTCATTTTGCTCTCACACCTTAACTAAATGTTGTAGACTCAAACTTTTTGCTGTCATTAGTGTATTTTAGCAAAATGAAGATGATTCAAGCATTAATTTCATTGTGCTTTTGCTCATTTTGAAGATTTTGACATTTTCACCTGAAGTGTACAATTAGGGGCTGAAAATGCATTTAAAGCCATAAAAAGTTCATTTTGCTCTCACACCTTAACTAAATGTTGTAGACTCAAACTTTTTGCTGTCATTAGTGTATGTTAGCAAAATGAAGATGATTCAAGCATTAATTTCATTGTGCTTTTGCTCATTTTGAAGATTTTGACATTTTCACCTGAAGTGTACAATCAGGCTGAAAATGCATTTAAAGCCAAAAAAGTTCATTTTGGCTCTCACACCTTAACTAAATGTTGTAGACTCAAACTTTTTGCTGTCATTAGTGTATTTTAGCAAAATGAAGATGATTCAAGCATTAATTTCATTGTGCTTTTGCTCATTTTGAAGATTTTGACATTTTCACCTGAAGTGTACAATCGGGCTGAAAATGCATTTAAAGCCATAAAAAGTTCATTTTGGCTCTCACACCTTAACTAAATGTTGTAGACTCAAACTTTTTGCTGTCATTAGTGTATGTTAGCAAAATGAGATGATTCAAGCATTAATTTCATTGTGCTTTTGCTCATTTTGAAGATTTTGACATTTTCACCTGAAGTGTACAATCAGGCTGAAAATGCATTTAAAGCCATAAAAAGTTCATTTTGGCTCTCACACCTTAACTAAATGTTGTAGACTCAAACTTTTTGCTGTCATTAGTGTATGTTAGCAAAATGAAGATGATTCAAGCATTAATTTCATTGTGCTTTTGCTCATTTTGAAGATTTTGACAGACATTTTCACCTGAAGTGTACAATCAGGCTGAAAATGCATTTAAAGCCATAAAAAGTTCATTTTGGCTCTCACACCTTAACTAAATGTTGTAGACTCAAACTTTTTGCTGTCATTAGTGTATTTTAGCAAAATGAAGATGATTCAAGCATTAATTTCATTGTGCTTTTGCTCATTTTGAAGATTTTGACATTTTCACCTGAAGTGTACAATCAGGCTGAAAATGCATTTAAAGCCATAAAAAGTTCATTTTGGCTCTCACACCTTAACTAAATGTTGTAGACTCAAACTTTTTGCTGTCATTAGTGTATTTTAGCAAAATGAAGATGATTCAAGCATTAATTTCATTGTGCTTTTGCTCATTTTGAAGATTTTGACATTTTCACCTGAAGTGTACAATTAGGGGCTGAAAACGCGTTTAAAGCAATAAAAAGTTCATTTTGGCTCTCACACCTTAACTAAATGTTGTAGACTCAAACTTTTTGCTGTCATTAGTGTATGTTAGCAAAATGAAGATGATTCAAGCATTAATTTCATTGTGCTTTTGCTCATTTTGAAGATTTTGACATTTTTACCTGAAGTGTACAATCAGGCTGAAAATGCATTTAAAGCCATAAAAAGTTCATTTTGGCTCTCACACCTTAACTAAATGTTGTAGACTCAAACTTTTTGCTGTCATTAGTGTATTTTAGCAAAATGAAGATGATTCAAGCATTAATTTCATTGTGCTTTTGCTCATTTTGAAGATTTTGACATTTTCACCTGAAGTGTACAATCGGGCTGAAAATGCATTTAAAGCCATAAAAAGTTCATTTTGGCTCTCACACCTTAACTAAATGTTGTAGACTCAAACTTTTTGCTGTCATTAGTGTATTTTTGCAAAATGAAGATGATTCAAGCATTAATTTCATTGTGCTTTTGCTCATTTTGAAGATTTTGACATTTTCACCTGAAGTGTACAATCGGGCTGAAAATGCATTTAAAGCCATAAAAAGTTCATTTTGGCTCTCACACCTTAACTAAATGTTGTAGACTCAAACTTTTTGCTGTCATTAGTGTATGTTAGCAAAATGAAGATGATTCAAGCATTAATTTCATTGTGCTTTTGCTCATTTTGAAGATTTTGACATTTTCACCTGAAGTGTACAATCAGGCTGAAAATGCATTTAAAGCCATAAAAAGTTCATTTTGGCTCTCACACCTTAACTAAATGTTGTAGACTCAAACTTTTTGCTGTCATTAGTGTATTTTAGCAAAATGAAGATGATTCAAGCATTAATTTCATTGTGCTTTTGCTCATTTTGAAGATTTTGACATTTTCACCTGAAGTGTACAATCACGCTGAAAATGCATTTAAAGCCATAAAAAGTTCATTTTGGCTCTCACACCTTAACTAAATGTTGTAGACTCAAACTTTTTGCTGTCATTAGTGTATTTTAGCAAAATGAAGATGATTCAAGCATTAATTTCATTGTGCTTTTGCTCATTTTGAAGATTTTGACATTTTCACCTGAAGTGTACAATTAGGGGCTGAAAACGCGTTTAAAGCAATAAAAAGTTCATTTTGGCTCTCACACCTTAACTAAATGTTGTAGACTCAAACTTTTTGCTGTCATTAGTGTATGTTAGCAAAATGAAGATGATTCAAGCATTAATTTCATTGTGCTTTTGCTCATTTTGAAGATTTTGACATTTTTACCTGAAGTGTACAATCAGGCTGAAAATGCATTTAAAGCCATAAAAAGTTCATTTTGGCTCTCACACCTTAACTAAATGTTGTAGACTCAAACTTTTTGCTGTCATTAGTGTATGTTAGCAAAATGAAGATGATTCAAGCATTAATTTCATTGTGCTTTTGCTCATTTTGAAGATTTTGACATTTTCACCTGAAGTGTACAATCGGGCTGAAAATGCATTTAAAGCCATAAAAAGTTCATTTTGGCTCTCACACCTTAACTAAATGTTGTAGACTCAAACTTTTTGCTGTCATTAGTGTATTTTAGCAAAATGAAGATGATTCAAGCATTAATTTCATTGTGCTTTTGCTCATTTTGAAGATTTTGACATTTTCACCTGAAGTGTACAATCAGGCTGAAAATGCATTTAAAGCCATAAAAAGTTCATTTTGGCTCTCACACCTTAACTAAATGTTGTAGACTCAAACTTTTTGCTGTCATTAGTGTATGTTAGCAAAATGAAGATGATTCAAGCATTAATTTCATTGTGCTTTTGCTCATTTTGAAGATTTTGACATTTTCACCTGAAGTGTACAATTAGGGGCTGAAAATGCATTTAAAGCCATAAAAAGTTCATTTTGGCTCTCACACCTTAACTAAATGTTGTAGACTCAAACTTTTTGCTGTCATTAGTGTATGTTAGCAAAATGAAGATGATTCAAGCATTAATTTCATTGTGCTTTTGCTCATTTTGAAGATTTTGACATTTTCACCTGAAGTGTACAATCGGGCTGAAAATGCATTTAAAGCCATAAAAAGTTCATTTTGGCTCTCACACCTTAACTAAATGTTGTAGACTCAAACTTTTTGCTGTCATTAGTGTATTTTAGCAAAATGAAGATGATTCAAGCATTAATTTCATTGTGCTTTTGCTCATTTTGAAGATTTTGACATTTTCACCTGAAGTGTACAATCAGGCTGAAAATGCATTTAAAGCCATAAAAAGTTCATTTTGGCTCTCACACCTTAACTAAATGTTGTAGACTCAAACTTTTTGCTGTCATTAGTGTATTTTAGCAAAATGAAGATGATTCAAGCATTAATTTCATTGTGCTTTTGCTCATTTTGAAGATTTTGACATTTTCACCTGAAGTGTACAATCGGGCTGAAAATGCATTTAAAGCCATAAAAAGTTCATTTTGGCTCTCACACCTTAACTAAATTTAGTAGACTCAAACTTTTTGCTGTCATTAGTGTATTTTTGCAAAATGAAGATGATTCAAGCATTAATTTCATTGTGCTTTTGCTCATTTTGAAGATTTTGACATTTTCACCTGAAGTGTACAATCGGGCTGAAAATGCATTTAAAGCCATAAAAAGTTCATTTTGGCTCTCACACCTTAACTAAATGTTGTAGACTCAAACTTTTTGCTGTCATTAGTGTATGTTAGCAAAATGAAGATGATTCAAGCATTAATTTCATTGTGCTTTTGCTCATTTTGAAGATTTTGACATTTTCACCTGAAGTGTACAATCAGGCTGAAAATGCATTTAAAGCCATAAAAAGTTCATTTTGGCTCTCACACCTTAACTAAATGTTGTAGACTCAAACTTTTTGCTGTCATTAGTGTATTTTAGCAAAATGAAGATGATTCAAGCATTAATTTCATTGTGCTTTTGCTCATTTTGAAGATTTTGACATTTTCACCTGAAGTGTACAATCAGGCTGAAAATGCATTTAAAGCCATAAAAAGTTCATTTTGGCTCTCACACCTTAACTAAATGTTGTAGACTCAAACTTTTTGCTGTCATTAGTGTATTTTAGCAAAATGAAGATGATTCAAGCATTAATTTCATTGTGCTTTTGCTCATTTTGAAGATTTTGACATTTTCACCTGAAGTGTAAAATTAGGGGCTGAAAACGCGTTTAAAGCAATAAAAAGTTCATTTTGGCTCTCACACCTTAACTAAATGTTGTAGACTCAAACTTTTTGCTGTCATTAGTGTATGTTAGCAAAATGAAGATGATTCAAGCATTAATTTCATTGTGCTTTTGCTCATTTTGAAGATTTTGACATTTTTACCTGAAGTGTACAATCAGGCTGAAAATGCATTTAAAGCCATAAAAAGTTCATTTTGGCTCTCACACCTTAACTAAATGTTGTAGACTCAAACTTTTTGCTGTCATTAGTGTATTTTAGCAAAATGAAGATGATTCAAGCATTAATTTCATTGTGCTTTTGCTCATTTTGAAGATTTTGACATTTTTACCTGAAGTGTACAATCGGGCTGAAAATGCATTTAAAGCCATAAAAAGTTCATTTTGGCTCTCACACCTTAACTAAATGTTGTAGACTCAAACTTTTTGCTGTCATTAGTGTATTTTTGCAAAATGAAGATGATTCAAGCATTAATTTCATTGTGCTTTTGCTCATTTTGAAGATTTTGACATTTTCACCTGAAGTGTACAATCGGGCTGAAAATGCATTTAAAGCCATAAAAAGTTCATTTTGGCTCTCACACCTTAACTAAATGTTGTAGACTCAAACTTTTTGCTGTCATTAGTGTATTTTAGCAAAATGAAGATGATTCAAGCATTAATTTCATTGTGCTTTTGCTCATTTTGAAGATTTTGACATTTTCACCTGAAGTGTACAATCAGGCTGAAAATGCATTTAAAGCCATAAAAAGTTCATTTTGGCTCTCACACCTTAACTAAATGTTGTAGACTCAAACTTTTTGCTGTCATTAGTGTATTTTAGCAAAATGAAGATGATTCAAGCATTAATTTCATTGTGCTTTTGCTCATTTTGAAGATTTTGACATTTTCACCTGAAGTGTACAATCAGGCTGAAAATGCATTTAAAGCCATAAAAAGTTCATTTTGGCTCTCACACCTTAACTAAATGTTGTAGACTCAAACTTTTTGCTGTCATTAGTGTATTTTAGCAAAATGAAGATGATTCAAGCATTAATTTCATTGTGCTTTTGCTCATTTTGAAGATTTTGACATTTTCACCTGAAGTGTACAATCGGGCTGAAAATGCATTTAAAGCCATAAAAAGTTCATTTTGGCTCTCACACCTTAACTAAATTTAGTAGACTCAAACTTTTTGCTGTCATTAGTGTATTTTTGCAAAATGAAGATGATTCAAGCATTAATTTCATTGTGCTTTTGCTCATTTTGAAGATTTTGACATTTTCACCTGAAGTGTACAATCGGGCTGAAAATGCATTTAAAGCCATAAAAAGTTCATTTTGGCTCTCACACCTTAACTAAATGTTGTAGACTCAAACTTTTTGCTGTCATTAGTGTATGTTAGCAAAATGAAGATGATTCAAGCATTAATTTCATTGTGCTTTTGCTCATTTTGAAGATTTTGACATTTTCACCTGAAGTGTACAATCAGGCTGAAAATGCATTTAAAGCCATAAAAAGTTCATTTTGGCTCTCACACCTTAACTAAATGTTGTAGACTCAAACTTTTTGCTGTCATTAGTGTATTTTAGCAAAATGAAGATGATTCAAGCATTAATTTCATTGTGCTTTTGCTCATTTTGAAGATTTTGACATTTTCACATGAAGTGTACAATCGGGCTGAAAATGCATTCAAAGCCATAAAAAGTTCATTTTGGCTCTCACACCTTAACTAAATGTTGTAGACTCAAACTTTTTGCTGTCATTAGTGTATTTTAGCAAAATGAAGATGATTCAAGCATTAATTTCATTGTGCTTTTGCTCATTTTGAAGATTTTGACATTTTCACCTGAAGTGTACAATTAGGGGCTGAAAACGCGTTTAAAGCAATAAAAAGTTCATTTTGGCTCTCACACCTTAACTAAATGTTGTAGACTCAAACTTTTTGCTGTCATTAGTGTATGTTAGCAAAATGAAGATGATTCAAGCATTAATTTCATTGTGCTTTTGCTCATTTTGAAGATTTTGACATTTTCACCTGAAGTGTACAATCAGGCTGAAAATGCATTTAAAGCCATAAAAAGTTCATTTTGGCTCTCACACCTTAACTAAATGTTGTAGACTCAAACTTTTTGCTGTCATTAGTATATGTTAGCAAAATGAAGATGATTCAAGCATTAATTTCATTGGGCTTTTGCTCATTTTGAAGATTTTGACATTTTCACCTGAAGTGTACAATCAGGCTGAAAATGCATTTAAAGCCATAAAAAGTTCATTTTGGCTCTCACACCTTAACTAAATGTTGTAGACTCAAACTTTTTGCTGTCATTAGTGTATTTTAGCAAAATGAAGATGATTCAAGCATTAATTTCATTGTGCATTTGCTCATTTTGAAGATTTTGACATTTTCACCTGAAGTGTACAATTAGGGGCTGAAAATGCATTTAAAGCCATAAAAAGTTCATTTTGGCTCTCACACCTTAACTAAATGTTGTAGACTCAAACTTTTTGCTGTCATTAGTGTATGTTAGCAAAATGAAGATGATTCAAGCATTAATTTCATTGTGCTTTTGCTCATTTTGAAGATTTTGACATTTTCACCTGAAGTGTACAATCAGGCTGAAAATGCATTTAAAGCCAAAAAAAGTTCATTTTGGCTCTCACACCTTAACTAAATGTTGTAGACTCAAACTTTTTGCTGTCATTAGTGTAATTTAGCAAAATGAAGATGATTCAAGCATTAATTTCATTGTGCTTTTGCTCATTTTGAAGATTTTGACATTTTCACCTGAAGTGTACAATTAGGGGCTGAAAACGCGTTTAAAGCCATAAAAAGTTCATTTTGGCTCACACACCTTAACTAAATGTTGTAGACTCAAACTTTTTGCTGTCATTAGTATATGTTAGCAAAATGAAGATGATTCAAGCATTAATTTCATTGTGCTTTTGCTCATTTTGAAGATTTTGACATTTTCACCTGAAGTGTACAATCGGGCTGAAAATGCATTTAAAGCCATAAAAAGTTCATTTTGGCTCTCACACCTTAACTAAATGTTGTAGACTCAAACTTTTTGCTGTCATTAGTGTATGTTAGCAAAATGAAGATGATTCAAGCATTAATTTCATTGTGCTTTTGCTCATTTTGAAGATTTTGACATTTTCACCTGAAGTGTACAATCAGGCTGAAAATGCATTTAAAGCCATAAAAAGTTCATTTTGGCTCTCACACCTTAACTAAATGTTGTAGACTCAAACTTTTTGCTGTCATTAGTGTATTTTAGCAAAATGAAGATGATTCAAGCATTAATTTCATTGTGCATTTGCTCATTTTGAAGATTTTGACATTTTCACCTGAAGTGTACAATTAGGGGCTGAAAATTCGTTTAAAGCAATAAAAAGTTCATTTTGGCTCTCACACCTTAACTAAATGTTGTAGACTCAAACTTTTTGCTGTCATTAGTGTATGTTAGCAAAATGAAGATGATTCAAGCATTAATTTCATTGTGCTTTTGCTCATTTTGAAGATTTTGACATTTTCACCTGAAGTGTACAATTAGGGGCTGAAAACGCGTTTAAAGCAATAAAAAGTTCATTTTGGCTCTCACACCTTAACTAAATGTTGTAGACTCAAACTTTTTGCTGTCATTAGCAAAATGAAGATGATTCAAGCATTAATTTTATTGTGCTTTTGCTCATTTTGAAGATTTTGACATTTTCACCTGAAGTGTACAATCGGGCTGAAAATGCATTTAAAGCCATAAAAAGTTCATTTTGGCTCTCACACCTTAACTAAATGTTGTAGACTCAAACTTTTTGCTGTCATTAGTGTATGTTAGCAAAATGAAGATGATTCAAGCATTAATTTCATTGTGCTTTTGCTCATTTTGAAGATTTTGACATTTTCACCTGAAGTGTACAATTAGGGGCTGAAAACGCGTTTAAAGCAATAAAAAGTTCATTTTGGCTCTCACACCTTAACTAAATGTTGTAGACTCAAACTTTTTGCTGTCATTAGTGTATTTTAGCAAAATGAAGATGATTCAAGCATTAATTTCATTGTGCTTTTGCTCATTTTGAAGATTTTGACATTTTCACCTGAAGTGTACAATCGGGCTGAAAATGCATTTAAAGCCATAAAAAGTTCATTTTGGCTCTCACACCTTAACTAAATGTTGTAGACTCAAACTTTTTGCTGTCATTAGTGTATGTTAGCAAAATGAAGATGATTCAAGCATTAATTTCATTGTGCTTTTGCTCATTTTGAAGATTTTGACATTTTCACCTGAAGTGTACAATCAGGCTGAAAATGCATTTAAAGCCATAAAAAGTTCATTTTGGCTCTCACACCTTAACTAAATGTTGTAGACTCAAACTTTTTGCTGTCATTAGTGTATTTTAGCAAAATGAAGATGATTCAAGCATTAATTTCATTGTGCTTTTGCTCATTTTGAAGATTTTGACATTTTCACCTGAAGTGTACAATCAGGCTGAAAATGCATTTAAAGCCATAAAAAGTTCATTTTGGCTCTCACACCTTAACTAAATGTTGTAGACTCAAACTTTTTGCTGTCATTAGTGTATTTTAGCAAAATGAAGATGATTCAAGCATTAATTTCATTGTGCTTTTGCTCATTTTGAAGATTTTGACATTTTCACCTGAAGTGTACAATTAGGGGCTGAAAACGCGTTTAAAGCAATAAAAAGTTCATTTTGGCTCTCACACCTTAACTAAATGTTGTAGACTCAAACTTTTTGCTGTCATTAGTGTATGTTAGCAAAATGAAGATGATTCAAGCATTAATTTCATTGTGCTTTTGCTCATTTTGAAGATTTTGACATTTTTACCTGAAGTGTACAATCAGGCTGAAAATGCATTTAAAGCCATAAAAAGTTCATTTTGGCTCTCACACCTTAACTAAATGTTGTAGACTCAAACTTTTTGCTGTCATTAGTGTATTTTAGCAAAATGAAGATGATTCAAGCATTAATTTCATTGTGCTTTTGCTCATTTTGAAGATTTTGACATTTTCACCTGAAGTGTACAATCGGGCTGAAAATGCATTTAAAGCCATAAAAAGTTCATTTTGGCTCTCACACCTTAACTAAATGTTGTAGACTCAAACTTTTTGCTGTCATTAGTGTATTTTTGCAAAATGAAGATGATTCAAGCATTAATTTCATTGTGCTTTTGCTCATTTTGAAGATTTTGACATTTTCACCTGAAGTGTACAATCGGGCTGAAAATGCATTTAAAGCCATAAAAAGTTCATTTTGGCTCTCACACCTTAACTAAATGTTGTAGACTCAAACTTTTTGCTGTCATTAGTGTATGTTAGCAAAATGAAGATGATTCAAGCATTAATTTCATTGTGCTTTTGCTCATTTTGAAGATTTTGACATTTTCACCTGAAGTGTACAATCAGGCTGAAAATGCATTTAAAGCCATAAAAAGTTCATTTTGGCTCTCACACCTTAACTAAATGTTGTAGACTCAAACTTTTTGCTGTCATTAGTGTATTTTAGCAAAATGAAGATGATTCAAGCATTAATTTCATTGTGCTTTTGCTCATTTTGAAGATTTTGACATTTTCACCTGAAGTGTACAATCACGCTGAAAATGCATTTAAAGCCATAAAAAGTTCATTTTGGCTCTCACACCTTAACTAAATGTTGTAGACTCAAACTTTTTGCTGTCATTAGTGTATTTTAGCAAAATGAAGATGATTCAAGCATTAATTTCATTGTGCTTTTGCTCATTTTGAAGATTTTGACATTTTCACCTGAAGTGTACAATTAGGGGCTGAAAACGCGTTTAAAGCAATAAAAAGTTCATTTTGGCTCTCACACCTTAACTAAATGTTGTAGACTCAAACTTTTTGCTGTCATTAGTGTATGTTAGCAAAATGAAGATGATTCAAGCATTAATTTCATTGTGCTTTTGCTCATTTTGAAGATTTTGACATTTTTACCTGAAGTGTACAATCAGGCTGAAAATGCATTTAAAGCCATAAAAAGTTCATTTTGGCTCTCACACCTTAACTAAATGTTGTAGACTCAAACTTTTTGCTGTCATTAGTGTATTTTAGCAAAATGA
Organism: Leptonotus elevatus; assembly: GCF_054856555.1. NCBI lineage: Eukaryota > Metazoa > Chordata > Actinopteri > Syngnathiformes > Syngnathidae > Leptonotus > Leptonotus elevatus. The sequence goes on along the minus strand of NW_028233541.1, from coordinate 23,432 downwards.
AGATGATTCAAGCATTAATTTCATTGTGCTTTTGCTCATTTTGAAGATTTTGACATTTTCACCTGAAGTGTACAATTAGGGGCTGAAAATGCATTTAAAGCCATAAAAAGTTCATTTTGGCTCTCACACCTTAACTAAATGTTGTAGACTCAAACTTTTTGCTGTCATTAGTGTATTTTAGCAAAATGAAGATGATTCAAGCATTAATTTCATTGTGCTTTTGCTCATTTTGAAGATTTTGACATTTTCACCTGAAGTGTACAATCGGGCTGAAAATGCATTTAAAGCCATAAAAAGTTCATTTTGGCTCTCACACCTTAACTTAATGTTGTAGACTCAAACTTTTTGCTGTCATTAGTGTATTTTAGCAAAATGAAGATGATTCAAGCATTAATTTCATTGTGCTTTTGCTCATTTTGAAGATTTTGACATTTTCACCTGAAGTGTACAATCGGGCTGAAAATGCATTTAAAGCCATAAAAAGTTCATTTTGGCTCTCACACCTTAACTAAATGTTGTAGACTCAAACTTTTTGCTGTCATTAGTGTATTTTTGCAAAATGAAGATGATTCAAGCATTAATTTCATTGTGCTTTTGCTCATTTTGAAGATTTTGACATTTTCACCTGAAGTGTACAATTAGGGACTGAAAACGCGTTTAAAGCAATAAAAAGTTCATTTTGGCTCTCACACCTTAACTAAATGTTGTAGACTCAAACTTTTTGCTGTCATTAGTATATTTTAGCAAAATGAAGATGATTCAAGCATTAATTTTATTGTGCTTTTGCTCATTTTGAAGATTTTGACATTTTCACCTGAAGTGTACAATCGGGCTGAAAATGCATTTAAAGCCATAAAAAGTTCATTTTGGCTCTCACACCTTAACTAAATGTTGTAGACTCAAACTTTTTGCTGTCATTAGTGTATGTTAGCAAAATGAAGATGATTCAAGCATTAATTTCATTGTGCTTTTGCTCATTTTGAAGATTTTGACATTTTCACCTGAAGTGTACAATCAGGCTGAAAATGCATTTAAAGCCATAAAAAGTTCATTTTGGCTCTCACACCTTAACTAAATGTTGTAGACTCAAACTTTTTGCTGTCATTAGTGTATTTTAGCAAAATGAAGATGATTCAAGCATTAATTTCATTGTGCTTTTGCTCATTTTGAAGATTTTGACATTTTCACCTGAAGTGTACAATTAGGGGCTGAAAATGCATTTAAAGCCATAAAAAGTTCATTTTGGCTCTCACACCTTAACTAAATGTTGTAGACTCAAACTTTTTGCTGTCATTAGTGTATGTTAGCAAAATGAAGATGATTCAAGCATTAATTTCATTGTGCTTTTGCTCATTTTGAAGATTTTGACATTTTCACCTGAAGTGTACAATCAGGCTGAAAATGCATTTAAAGCCAAAAAAAGTTCATTTTGGCTCTCACACCTTAACTAAATGTTGTAGACTCAAACTTTTTGCTGTCATTAGTGTATTTTAGCAAAATGAAGATGATTCAAGCATTAATTTCATTGTGCTTTTGCTCATTTTGAAGATTTTGACATTTTCACCTGAAGTGTACAATTAGGGGCTGAAAACGCGTTTAAAGCCATAAAAAGTTCATTTTGGCTCTCACACCTTAACTAAATGTTGTAGACTCAAACTTTTTGCTGTCATTAGTATATGTTAGCAAAATGAAGATGATTCAAGCATTAATTTCATTGGGCTTTTGCTCATTTTGAAGATTTTGACATTTTCACCTGAAGTGTACAATCAGGCTGAAAATGCATTTAAAGCCATAAAAAGTTCATTTTGGCTCTCACACCTTAACTAAATGTTGTAGACTCAAACTTTTTGCTGTCATTAGTGTATTTTAGCAAAATGAAGATGATTCAAGCATTAATTTCATTGTGCATTTGCTCATTTTGAAGATTTTGACATTTTCACCTGAAGTGTACAATTAGGGGCTGAAAATGCATTTAAAGCCATAAAAAGTTCATTTTGGCTCTCACACCTTAACTAAATGTTGTAGACTCAAACTTTTTGCTGTCATTAGTGTATGTTAGCAAAATGAAGATGATTCAAGCATTAATTTCATTGTGCTTTTGCTCATTTTGAAGATTTTGACATTTTCACCTGAAGTGTACAATCAGGCTGAAAATGCATTTAAAGCCAAAAAAAGTTCATTTTGGCTCTCACACCTTAACTAAATGTTGTAGACTCAAACTTTTTGCTGTCATTAGTGTATTTTAGCAAAATGAAGATGATTCAAGCATTAATTTCATTGTGCTTTTGCTCATTTTGAAGATTTTGACATTTTCACCTGAAGTGTACAATTAGGGGCTGAAAACGCGTTTAAAGCCATAAAAAGTTCATTTTGGCTCACACACCTTAACTAAATGTTGTAGACTCAAACTTTTTGCTGTCATTAGTATATGTTAGCAAAATGAAGATGATTCAAGCATTAATTTCATTGTGCTTTTGCTCATTTTGAAGATTTTGACATTTTCACCTGAAGTGTACAATCGGGCTGAAAATGCATTTAAAGCCATAAAAAGTTCATTTTGGCTCTCACACCTTAACTAAATGTTGTAGACTCAAACTTTTTGCTGTCATTAGTGTATGTTAGCAAAATGAAGATGATTCAAGCATTAATTTCATTGTGCTTTTGCTCATTTTGAAGATTTTGACATTTTCACCTGAAGTGTACAATCAGGCTGAAAATGCATTTAAAGCCATAAAAAGTTCATTTTGGCTCTCACACCTTAACTAAATGTTGTAGACTCAAACTTTTTGCTGTCATTAGTGTATTTTAGCAAAATGAAGATGATTCAAGCATTAATTTCATTGTGCATTTGCTCATTTTGAAGATTTTGACATTTTCACCTGAAGTGTACAATTAGGGGCTGAAAATTCGTTTAAAGCCATAAAAAGTTCATTTTGGCTCTCACACCTTAACTAAATGTTGTAGACTCAAACTTTTTGCTGTCATTAGTGTATTTTAGCAAAATGAAGATGATTCAAGCATTAATTTCATTGTGCTTTTGCTCATTTTGAAGATTTTGACATTTTCACCTGAAGTGTACAATCGGGCTGAAAATGCATTTAAAGCCATAAAAAGTTCATTTTGGCTCTCACACCTTAACTAAATTTAGTAGACTCAAACTTTTTGCTGTCATTAGTGTATTTTTGCAAAATGAAGATGATTCAAGCATTAATTTCATTGTGCTTTTGCTCATTTTGAAGATTTTGACATTTTCACCTGAAGTGTACAATCGGGCTGAAAATGCATTTAAAGCCATAAAAAGTTCATTTTGGCTCTCACACCTTAACTAAATGTTGTAGACTCAAACTTTTTGCTGTCATTAGTGTATGTTAGCAAAATGAAGATGATTCAAGCATTAATTTCATTGTGCTTTTGCTCATTTTGAAGATTTTGACATTTTCACCTGAAGTGTACAATCAGGCTGAAAATGCATTTAAAGCCATAAAAAGTTCATTTTGGCTCTCACACCTTAACTAAATGTTGTAGACTCAAACTTTTTGCTGTCATTAGTGTATTTTAGCAAAATGAAGATGATTCAAGCATTAATTTCATTGTGCTTTTGCTCATTTTGAAGATTTTGACATTTTCACCTGAAGTGTACAATTAGGGGCTGAAAACGCGTTTAAAGCAATAAAAAGTTCATTTTGGCTCTCACACCTTAACTAAATGTTGTAGACTCAAACTTTTTGCTGTCATTAGTGTATGTTAGCAAAATGAAGATGATTCAAGCATTAATTGCATTGTGCTTTTGCTCATTTTGAAGATTTTGACATTTTCACCTGAAGTGTACAATCAGGCTGAAAATGCATTTAAAGCCATAAAAAGTTCATTTTGGCTCTCACACCTTAACTAAATGTTGTAGACTCAAACTTTTTGCTGTCATTAGTGTATGTTAGCAAAATGAAGATGATTCAAGCATTAATTTCATTGTGCTTTTGCTCATTTTGAAGATTTTGACATTTTCACCTGAAGTGTACAATCAGGCTGAAAATGCATTTAAAGCCATAAAAAGTTCATTTTGGCTCTCACACCTTAACTAAATGTTGTAGACTCAAACTTTTTGCTGTCATTAGTGTATTTTAGCAAAATGAAGATGATTCAAGCATTAATTTCATTGTGCTTTTGCTCATTTTGAAGATTTTGACATTTTCACCTGAAGTGTACAATTAGGGGCTGAAAACGCGTTTAAAGCAATAAAAAGTTCATTTTGGCTCTCACACCTTAACTAAATGTTGTAGACTCAAACTTTTTGCTGTCATTAGTGTATGTTAGCAAAATGAAGATGATTCAAGCATTAATTTCATTGTGCTTTTGCTCATTTTGAAGATTTTGACATTTTCACATGAAGTGTACAATCAGGCTGAAAATGCATTTAAAGCCATAAAAAGTTCATTTTGGCTCTCACACCTTAACTAAATGTTGTAGACTCAAACTTTTTGCTGTCATTAGTGTATTTTAGCAACATGAAGATGATTCAAGCATTAATTTCATTGTGCTTTTGCTCATTTTGAAGATTTTGACATTTTCACATGAAGTGTACAATCGGGCTGAAAATGCATTCAAAGCCATAAAAAGTTCATTTTGGCTCTCACACCTTAACTAAATGTTGTAGACTCAAACTTTTTGCTGTCATTAGTGTATTTTAGCAAAATGAAGATGATTCAAGCATTAATTTCATTGTGCTTTTGCTCATTTTGAAGATTTTGACATTTTCACCTGAAGTGTACAATTAGGGGCTGAAAACGCGTTTAAAGCAATAAAAAGTTCATTTTGGCTCTCACACCTTAACTAAATGTTGTAGACTCAAACTTTTTGCTGTCATTAGTGTATGTTAGCAAAATGAAGATGATTCAAGCATTAATTTCATTGTGCTTTTGCTCATTTTGAAGATTTTGACATTTTCACCTGAAGTGTACAATCAGGCTGAAAATGCATTTAAAGCCATAAAAAGTTCATTTTGGCTCTCACACCTTAACTAAATGTTGTAGACTCAAACTTTTTGCTGTCATTAGTGTATTTTAGCAAAATGAAGATGATTCAAGCATTAATTTCATTGTGCTTTTGCTCATTTTGAAGATTTTGACATTTTCACCTGAAGTGTACAATCGGGCTGAAAATGCATTTAAAGCCATAAAAAGTTCATTTTGGCTCTCACACCTTAACTAAATGTTGTAGACTCAAACTTTTTGCTGTCATTAGTGTATTTTAGCAAAATGAAGATGATTCAAGCATTAATTTCATTGTGCTTTTGCTCATTTTGAAGATTTTGACATTTTCACCTGAAGTGTACAATCAGGCTGAAAATGCATTTAAAGCCATAAAAAGTTCATTTTGGCTCTCACACCTTAACTAAATGTTGTAGACTCAAACTTTTTGCTGTCATTAGTGTATTTTAGCAAAATGAAGATGATTCAAGCATTAATTTCATTGTGCTTTTGCTCATTTTGAAGATTTTGACATTTTCACCTGAAGTGTACAATTAGGGGCTGAAAACGCGTTTAAAGCAATAAAAAGTTCATTTTGGCTCTCACACCTTAACTAAATGTTGTAGACTCAAACTTTTTGCTGTCATTAGTGTATGTTAGCAAAATGAAGATGATTCAAGCATTAATTTCATTGTGCTTTTGCTCATTTTGAAGATTTTGACATTTTCACCTGAAGTGTACAATCAGGCTGAAAATGCATTTAAAGCCATAAAAAGTTCATTTTGGCTCTCACACCTTAACTAAATGTTGTAGACTCAAACTTTTTGCTGTCATTAGTGTATTTTAGCAAAATGAAGATGATTCAAGCATTAATTTCATTGTGCTTTTGCTCATTTTGAAGATTTTGACATTTTCACCTGAAGTGTACAATCGGGCTGAAAATGCATTTAAAGCCATAAAAAGTTCATTTTGGCTCTCACACCTTAACTAAATGTTGTAGACTCAAACTTTTTGCTGTCATTAGTGTATGTTAGCAAAATGAAGATGATTCAAGCATTAATTTCATTGTGCTTTTGCTCATTTTGAAGATTTTGACATTTTCACCTGAAGTGTACAATCAGGCTGAAAATGCATTTAAAGCCATAAAAAGTTCATTTTGGCTCTCACACCTTAACTAAATGTTGTAGACTCAAACTTTTTGCTGTCATTAGTGTATTTTAGCAAAATGAAGATGATTCAAGCATTCATTTCATTGTGCTTTTGCTCATTTTGAAGATTTTGACATTTTCACATGAAGTGTACAATCGGGCTGAAAATGCATTCAAAGCCATAAAAAGTTCATTTTGGCTCTCACACCTTAACTAAATGTTGTAGACTCAAACTTTTTGCTGTCATTAGTGTATTTTAGCAAAATGAAGATGATTCAAGCATTAATTTCATTGTGCTTTTGCTCATTTTGAAGATTTTGACATTTTCACCTGAAGTGTACAATTAGGGGCTGAAAACGCGTTTAAAGCAATAAAAAGTTCATTTTGGCTCTCACACCTTAACTAAATGTTGTAGACTCAAACTTTTTGCTGTCATTAGTGTATGTTAGCAAAATGAAGATGATTCAAGCATTAATTTCATTGTGCTTTTGCTCATTTTGAAGATTTTGACATTTTCACCTGAAGTGTACAATCAGGCTGAAAATGCATTTAAAGCCATAAAAAGTTCATTTTGGCTCTCACACCTTAACTAAATGTTGTAGACTCAAACTTTTTGCTGTCATTAGTGTATTTTAGCAAAATGAAGATGATTCAAGCATTAATTTCATTGTGCTTTTGCTCATTTTGAAGATTTTGACATTTTCACCTGAAGTGTACAATCGGGCTGAAAATGCATTTAAAGCCATAAAAAGTTCATTTTGGCTCTCACACCTTAACTAAATGTTGTAGACTCAAACTTTTTGCTGTCATTAGTGTATTTTAGCAAAATGAAGATGATTCAAGCATTAATTTCATTGTGCTTTTGCTCATTTTGAAGATTTTGACATTTTCACCTGAAGTGTACAATCAGGCTGAAAATGCATTTAAAGCCATAAAAAGTTCATTTTGGCTCTCACACCTTAACTAAATGTTGTAGACTCAAACTTTTTGCTGTCATTAGTGTATTTTAGCAAAATGAAGATGATTCAAGCATTAATTTCATTGTGCTTTTGCTCATTTTGAAGATTTTGACATTTTCACCTGAAGTGTACAATCGGGCTGAAAATGCATTTAAAGCCATAAAAAGTTCATTTTGGCTCTCACACCTTAACTAAATTTAGTAGACTCAAACTTTTTGCTGTCATTAGTGTATTTTTGCAAAATGAAGATGATTCAAGCATTAATTTCATTGTGCTTTTGCTCATTTTGAAGATTTTGACATTTTCACCTGAAGTGTACAATCGGGCTGAAAATGCATTTAAAGCCATAAAAAGTTCATTTTGGCTCTCACACCTTAACTAAATGTTGTAGACTCAAACTTTTTGCTGTCATTAGTGTATGTTAGCAAAATGAAGATGATTCAAGCATTAATTTCATTGTGCTTTTGCTCATTTTGAAGATTTTGACATTTTCACCTGAAGTGTACAATCAGGCTGAAAATGCATTTAAAGCCATAAAAAGTTCATTTTGGCTCTCACACCTTAACTAAATGTTGTAGACTCAAACTTTTTGCTGTCATTAGTGTATTTTAGCAAAATGAAGATGATTCAAGCATTAATTTCATTGTGCTTTTGCTCATTTTGAAGATTTTGACATTTTCACCTGAAGTGTACAATCAGGCTGAAAATGCATTTAAAGCCATAAAAAGTTCATTTTGGCTCTCACACCTTAACTAAATGTTGTAGACTCAAACTTTTTGCTGTCATTAGTGTATTTTAGCAAAATGAAGATGATTCAAGCATTAATTTCATTGTGCTTTTGCTCATTTTGAAGATTTTGACATTTTCACCTGAAGTGTACAATTAGGGGCTGAAAACGCGTTTAAAGCAATAAAAAGTTCATTTTGGCTCTCACACCTTAACTAAATGTTGTAGACTCAAACTTTTTGCTGTCATTAGTGTATGTTAGCAAAATGAAGATGATTCAAGCATTAATTTCATTGTGCTTTTGCTCATTTTGAAGATTTTGACATTTTTACCTGAAGTGTACAATCAGGCTGAAAATGCATTTAAAGCCATAAAAAGTTCATTTTGGCTCTCACACCTTAACTAAATGTTGTAGACTCAAACTTTTTGCTGTCATTAGTGTATTTTAGCAAAATGAAGATGATTCAAGCATTAATTTCATTGTGCTTTTGCTCATTTTGAAGATTTTGACATTTTCACCTGAAGTGTACAATCGGGCTGAAAATGCATTTAAAGCCATAAAAAGTTCATTTTGGCTCTCACACCTTAACTAAATGTTGTAGACTCAAACTTTTTGCTGTCATTAGTGTATTTTTGCAAAATGAAGATGATTCAAGCATTAATTTCATTGTGCTTTTGCTCATTTTGAAGATTTTGACATTTTCACCTGAAGTGTACAATCGGGCTGAAAATGCATTTAAAGCCATAAAAAGTTCATTTTGGCTCTCACACCTTAACTAAATGTTGTAGACTCAAACTTTTTGCTGTCATTAGTGTATTTTAGCAAAATGAAGATGATTCAAGCATTAATTTCATTGTGCTTTTGCTCATTTTGAAGATTTTGACATTTTCACCTGAAGTGTACAATCAGGCTGAAAATGCATTTAAAGCCATAAAAAGTTCATTTTGGCTCTCACACCTTAACTAAATGTTGTAGACTCAAACTTTTTGCTGTCATTAGTGTATTTTAGCAAAATGAAGATGATTCAAGCATTAATTTCATTGTGCTTTTGCTCATTTTGAAGATTTTGACATTTTCACCTGAAGTGTACAATTAGGGGCTGAAAATGCATTTAAAGCCATAAAAAGTTCATTTTGGCTCTCACACCTTAACTAAATGTTGTAGACTCAAACTTTTTGCTGTCATTAGTGTATTTTAGCAAAATGAAGATGATTCAAGCATTAATTTCATTGTGCTTTTGCTCATTTTGAAGATTTTGACATTTTCACCTGAAGTGTACAATCGGGCTGAAAATGCATTTAAAGCCATAAAAAGTTCATTTTGGCTCTCACACCTTAACTAAATTTAGTAGACTCAAACTTTTTGCTGTCATTAGTGTATTTTTGCAAAATGAAGATGATTCAAGCATTAATTTCATTGTGCTTTTGCTCATTTTGAAGATTTTGACATTTTCACCTGAAGTGTACAATCGGGCTGAAAATGCATTTAAAGCCATAAAAAGTTCATTTTGGCTCTCACACCTTAACTAAATGTTGTAGACTCAAACTTTTTGCTGTCATTAGTGTATGTTAGCAAAATGAAGATGATTCAAGCATTAATTTCATTGTGCTTTTGCTCATTTTGAAGATTTTGACATTTTCACCTGAAGTGTACAATCAGGCTGAAAATGCATTTAAAGCCATAAAAAGTTCATTTTGGCTCTCACACCTTAACTAAATGTTGTAGACTCAAACTTTTTGCTGTCATTAGTGTATTTTAGCAAAATGAAGATGATTCAAGCATTAATTTCATTGTGCTTTTGCTCATTTTGAAGATTTTGACATTTTCACATGAAGTGTACAATCGGGCTGAAAATGCATTCAAAGCCATAAAAAGTTCATTTTGGCTCTCACACCTTAACTAAATGTTGTAGACTCAAACTTTTTGCTGTCATTAGTGTATTTTAGCAAAATGAAGATGATTCAAGCATTAATTTCATTGTGCTTTTGCTCATTTTGAAGATTTTGACATTTTCACCTGAAGTGTACAATTAGGGGCTGAAAACGCGTTTAAAGCAATAAAAAGTTCATTTTGGCTCTCACACCTTAACTAAATGTTGTAGACTCAAACTTTTTGCTGTCATTAGTGTATGTTAGCAAAATGAAGATGATTCAAGCATTAATTTCATTGTGCTTTTGCTCATTTTGAAGATTTTGACATTTTCACCTGAAGTGTACAATCAGGCTGAAAATGCATTTAAAGCCATAAAAAGTTCATTTTGGCTCTCACACCTTAACTAAATGTTGTAGACTCAAACTTTTTGCTGTCATTAGTATATGTTAGCAAAATGAAGATGATTCAAGCATTAATTTCATTGGGCTTTTGCTCATTTTGAAGATTTTGACATTTTCACCTGAAGTGTACAATCAGGCTGAAAATGCATTTAAAGCCATAAAAAGTTCATTTTGGCTCTCACACCTTAACTAAATGTTGTAGACTCAAACTTTTTGCTGTCATTAGTGTATTTTAGCAAAATGAAGATGATTCAAGCATTAATTTCATTGTGCATTTGCTCATTTTGAAGATTTTGACATTTTCACCTGAAGTGTACAATTAGGGGCTGAAAATGCATTTAAAGCCATAAAAAGTTCATTTTGGCTCTCACACCTTAACTAAATGTTGTAGACTCAAACTTTTTGCTGTCATTAGTGTATGTTAGCAAAATGAAGATGATTCAAGCATTAATTTCATTGTGCTTTTGCTCATTTTGAAGATTTTGACATTTTCACCTGAAGTGTACAATCAGGCTGAAAATGCATTTAAAGCCAAAAAAAGTTCATTTTGGCTCTCACACCTTAACTAAATGTTGTAGACTCAAACTTTTTGCTGTCATTAGTGTATTTTAGCAAAATGAAGATGATTCAAGCATTAATTTCATTGTGCTTTTGCTCATTTTGAAGATTTTGACATTTTCACCTGAAGTGTACAATTAGGGGCTGAAAACGCGTTTAAAGCAATAAAAAGTTCATTTTGGCTCTCACACCTTAACTAAATGTTGTAGACTCAAACTTTTTGCTGTCATTAGTGTATGTTAGCAAAATGAAGATGATTCAAGCATTAATTTCATTGTGCTTTTGCTCATTTTGAAGATTTTGACATTTTTACCTGAAGTGTACAATCAGGCTGAAAATGCATTTAAAGCCATAAAAAGTTCATTTTGGCTCTCACACCTTAACTAAATGTTGTAGACTCAAACTTTTTGCTGTCATTAGTGTATTTTAGCAAAATGAAGATGATTCAAGCATTAATTTCATTGTGCTTTTGCTCATTTTGAAGATTTTGACATTTTCACCTGAAGTGTACAATCGGGCTGAAAATGCATTTAAAGCCATAAAAAGTTTCATTTTGGCTCTCACACCTTAACTAAATGTTGTAGACTCAAACTTTTGCTGTCATTAGTGTATTTTTGCAAAATGAAGATGATTCAAGCATTAATTTCATTGTGCTTTTGCTCATTTTGAAGATTTTGACATTTTCACCTGAAGTGTACAATCGGGCTGAAAATGCATTTAAAGCCATAAAAAGTTCATTTTGGCTCTCACACCTTAACTAAATGTTGTAGACTCAAACTTTTTGCTGTCATTAGTGTATTTTAGCAAAATGAAGATGATTCAAGCATTAATTTCATTGTGCTTTTGCTCATTTTGAAGATTTTGACATTTTCACCTGAAGTGTACAATCAGGCTGAAAATGCATTTAAAGCCATAAAAAGTTCATTTTGGCTCTCACACCTTAACTAAATGTTGTAGACTCAAACTTTTTGCTGTCATTAGTGTATTTTAGCAAAATGAAGATGATTCAAGCATTAATTTCATTGTGCTTTTGCTCATTTTGAAGATTTTGACATTTTCACCTGAAGTGTACAATTAGGGGCTGAAAATGCATTTAAAGCCATAAAAAGTTCATTTTGGCTCTCACACCTTAACTAAATGTTGTAGACTCAAACTTTTTGCTGTCATTAGTGTATTTTAGCAAAATGAAGATGATTCAAGCATTAATTTCATTGTGCTTTTGCTCATTTTGAAGATTTTGACATTTTCACCTGAAGTGTACAATCGGGCTGAAAATGCATTTAAAGCCATAAAAAGTTCATTTTGGCTCTCACACCTTAACTAAATTTAGTAGACTCAAACTTTTTGCTGTCATTAGTGTATTTTTGCAAAATGAAGATGATTCAAGCATTAATTTCATTGTGCTTTTGCTCATTTGAAGATTTTGACATTTTCACCTGAAGTGTACAATCGGGCTGAAAATGCATTTAAAGCCATAAAAAGTTCATTTTGGCTCTCACACCTTAACTAAATGTTGTAGACTCAAACTTTTTGCTGTCATTAGTGTATGTTAGCAAAATGAAGATGATTCAAGCATTAATTTCATTGTGCTTTTGCTCATTTTGAAGATTTTGACATTTTCACCTGAAGTGTACAATCAGGCTGAAAATGCATTTAAAGCCATAAAAAGTTCATTTTGGCTCTCACACCTTAACTAAATGTTGTAGACTCAAACTTTTTGCTGTCATTAGTGTATTTTAGCAAAATGAAGATGATTCAAGCATTAATTTCATTGTGCTTTTGCTCATTTTGAAGATTTTGACATTTTCACATGAAGTGTACAATCGGGCTGAAAATGCATTCAAAGCCATAAAAAGTTCATTTTGGCTCTCACACCTTAACTAAATGTTGTAGACTCAAACTTTTTGCTGTCATTAGTGTATTTTAGCAAAATGAAGATGATTCAAGCATTAATTTCATTGTGCTTTTGCTCATTTTGAAGATTTTGACATTTTCACCTGAAGTGTACAATTAGGGGCTGAAAACGCGTTTAAAGCAATAAAAAGTTCATTTTGGCTCTCACACCTTAACTAAATGTTGTAGACTCAAACTTTTTGCTGTCATTAGGTGTATGTTAGCAAAATGAAGATGATTCAAGCATTAATTTTCATTGTGCTTTTGCTCATTTTGAAGATTTTGACATTTTCACCTGAAGTGTACAATCAGGCTGAAAATGCATTTAAAGCCATAAAAAGTTCATTTTGGCTCTCACACCTTAACTAAATGTTGTAGACTCAAACTTTTTGCTGTCATTAGTATATGTTAGCAAAATGAAGATGATTCAAGCATTAATTTCATTGGGCTTTTGCTCATTTTGAAGATTTTGACATTTTCACCTGAAGTGTACAATCAGGCTGAAAATGCATTTAAAGCCATAAAAAGTTCATTTTGGCTCTCACACCTTAACTAAATGTTGTAGACTCAAACTTTTTGCTGTCATTAGTGTATTTTAGCAAAATGAAGATGATTCAAGCATTAATTTCATTGTGCATTTGCTCATTTTGAAGATTTTGACATTTTCACCTGAAGTGTACAATTAGGGGCTGAAAATGCATTTAAAGCCATAAAAAGTTCATTTTGGCTCTCACACCTTAACTAAATGTTGTAGACTCAAACTTTTTGCTGTCATTAGTGTATGTTAGCAAAATGAAGATGATTCAAGCATTAATTTCATTGTGCTTTTGCTCATTTTGAAGATTTTGACATTTTCACCTGAAGTGTACAATCAGGCTGAAAATGCATTTAAAGCCAAAAAAAGTTCATTTTGGCTCTCACACCTTAACTAAATGTTGTAGACTCAAACTTTTTGCTGTCATTAGTGTAATTTAGCAAAATGAAGATGATTCAAGCATTAATTTCATTGTGCTTTTGCTCATTTTGAAGATTTTGACATTTTCACCTGAAGTGTACAATTAGGGGCTGAAAACGCGTTTAAAGCCATAAAAAGTTCATTTTGGCTCACACACCTTAACTAAATGTTGTAGACTCAAACTTTTTGCTGTCATTAGTATATGTTAGCAAAATGAAGATGATTCAAGCATTAATTTCATTGTGCTTTTGCTCATTTTGAAGATTTTGACATTTTCACCTGAAGTGTACAATCGGGCTGAAAATGCATTTAAAGCCATAAAAAGTTCATTTTGGCTCTCACACCTTAACTAAATGTTGTAGACTCAAACTTTTTGCTGTCATTAGTGTATGTTAGCAAAATGAAGATGATTCAAGCATTAATTTCATTGTGCTTTTGCTCATTTTGAAGATTTTGACATTTTCACCTGAAGTGTACAATCAGGCTGAAAATGCATTTAAAGCCATAAAAAGTTCATTTTGGCTCTCACACCTTAACTAAATGTTGTAGACTCAAACTTTTTGCTGTCATTAGTGTATTTTAGCAAAATGAAGATGATTCAAGCATTAATTTCATTGTGCATTTGCTCATTTTGAAGATTTTGACATTTTCACCTGAAGTGTACAATTAGGGGCTGAAAATTCGTTTAAAGCAATAAAAAGTTCATTTTGGCTCTCACACCTTAACTAAATGTTGTAGACTCAAACTTTTTGCTGTCATTAGTGTATGTTAGCAAAATGAAGATGATTCAAGCATTAATTTCATTGTGCTTTTGCTCATTTTGAAGATTTTGACATTTTCACCTGAAGTGTACAATTAGGGGCTGAAAACGCGTTTAAAGCAATAAAAAGTTCATTTTGGCTCTCACACCTTAACTAAATGTTGTAGACTCAAACTTTTTGCTGTCATTAGTATATTTTAGCAAAATGAAGATGATTCAAGCATTAATTTTATTGTGCTTTTGCTCATTTTGAAGATTTTGACATTTTCACCTGAAGTGTACAATCGGGCTGAAAATGCATTTAAAGCCATAAAAAGTTCATTTTGGCTCTCACACCTTAACTAAATGTTGTAGACTCAAACTTTTTGCTGTCATTAGTGTATGTTAGCAAAATGAAGATGATTCAAGCATTAATTTCATTGTGCTTTTGCTCATTTTGAAGATTTTGACATTTTCACCTGAAGTGTACAATTAGGGGCTGAAAACGCGTTTAAAGCAATAAAAAGTTCATTTTGGCTCTCACACCTTAACTAAATGTTGTAGACTCAAACTTTTTGCTGTCATTAGTGTATTTTAGCAAAATGAAGATGATTCAAGCATTAATTTCATTGTGCTTTTGCTCATTTTGAAGATTTTGACATTTTCACCTGAAGTGTACAATCGGGCTGAAAATGCATTTAAAGCCATAAAAAGTTCATTTTGGCTCTCACACCTTAACTAAATGTTGTAGACTCAAACTTTTTGCTGTCATTAGTGTATGTTAGCAAAATGAAGATGATTCAAGCATTAATTTCATTGTGCTTTTGCTCATTTTGAAGATTTTGACATTTTCACCTGAAGTGTACAATCAGGCTGAAAATGCATTTAAAGCCATAAAAAGTTCATTTTGGCTCTCACACCTTAACTAAATGTTGTAGACTCAAACTTTTTGCTGTCATTAGTGTATTTTAGCAAAATGAAGATGATTCAAGCATTAATTTCATTGTGCATTTGCTCATTTTGAAGATTTTGACATTTTCACCTGAAGTGTACAATTAGGGGCTGAAAATGCATTTAAAGCCATAAAAGTTCATTTTGGCTCTCACACCTTAACTAAATGTTGTAGACTCAAACTTTTTGCTGTCATTAGTGTATGTTAGCAAAATGAAGATGATTCAAGCATTAATTTCATTGTGCTTTTGCTCATTTTGAAGATTTTGACATTTTCACCTGAAGTGTACAATCAGGCTGAAAATGCATTTAAAGCCAAAAAAAGTTCATTTTTGGCTCTCACACCTTAACTAAATGTTGTAGACTCAAACTTTTTGCTGTCATTAGTGTATTTTAGCAAAATGAAGATGATTCAAGCATTAATTTCATTGTGCTTTTGCTCATTTTGAAGATTTTGACATTTTCACCTGAAGTGTACAATTAGGGGCTGAAAACGCGTTTAAAGCAATAAAAAGTTCATTTTGGCTCTCACACCTTAACTAAATGTTGTAGACTCAAACTTTTTGCTGTCATTAGTGTATGTTAGCAAAATGAAGATGATTCAAGCATTAATTTCATTGTGCTTTTGCTCATTTTGAAGATTTTGACATTTTTACCTGAAGTGTACAATCAGGCTGAAAATGCATTTAAAGCCATAAAAAGTTCATTTTGGCTCTCACACCTTAACTAAATGTTGTAGACTCAAACTTTTTGCTGTCATTAGTGTATTTTAGCAAAATGAAGATGATTCAAGCATTAATTTCATTGTGCTTTTGCTCATTTTGAAGATTTTGACATTTTCACCTGAAGTGTACAATCGGGCTGAAAATGCATTTAAAGCCATAAAAAGTTCATTTGGCTCTCACACCTTAACTAAATGTTGTAGACTCAAACTTTTTGCTGTCATTAGTGTATTTTTGCAAAATGAAGATGATTCAAGCATTAATTTCATTGTGCTTTTGCTCATTTTGAAGATTTTGACATTTTCACCTGAAGTGTACAATCGGGCTGAAAATGCATTTAAAGCCATAAAAAGTTCATTTTGGCTCTCACACCTTAACTAAATGTTGTAGACTCAAACTTTTGCTGTCATTAGTGTATTTTAGCAAAATGAAGATGATTCAAGCATTAATTTCATTGTGCTTTTGCTCATTTTGAAGATTTTGACATTTTCACCTGAAGTGTACAATCAGGCTGAAAATGCATTTAAAGCCATAAAAAGTTCATTTTGGCTCTCACACCTTAACTAAATGTTGTAGACTCAAACTTTTTGCTGTCATTAGTGTATTTTAGCAAAATGAAGATGATTCAAGCATTAATTTCATTGTGCTCATTTTGAAGATTTTGACATTTTCACCTGAAGTGTACAATTAGGGGCTGAAAATGCATTTAAAGCCATAAAAAGTTCATTTTGGCTCTCACACCTTAACTAAATGTTGTAGACTCAAACTTTTTGCTGTCATTAGTGTATTTTAGCAAAATGAAGATGATTCAAGCATTAATTTCATTGTGCTTTTGCTCATTTTGAAGATTTTGACATTTTCACCTGAAGTGTACAATCGGGCTGAAAATGCATTTAAAGCCATAAAAAGTTCATTTTGGCTCTCACACCTTAACTAAATTTAGTAGACTCAAACTTTTTGCTGTCATTAGTGTATTTTTGCAAAATGAAGATGATTCAAGCATTAATTTCATTGTGCTTTTGCTCATTTTGAAGATTTTGACATTTTCACCTGAAGTGTACAATCGGGCTGAAAATGCATTTAAAGCCATAAAAAGTTCATTTTGGCTCTCACACCTTAACTAAATGTTGTAGACTCAAACTTTTTGCTGTCATTAGTGTATGTTAGCAAAATGAAGATGATTCAAGCATTAATTTCATTGTGCTTTTGCTCATTTTGAAGATTTTGACATTTTCACCTGAAGTGTACAATCAGGCTGAAAATGCATTTAAAGCCATAAAAAGTTCATTTTGGCTCTCACACCTTAACTAAATGTTGTAGACTCAAACTTTTTGCTGTCATTAGTGTATTTTAGCAAAATGAAGATGATTCAAGCATTAATTTCATTGTGCTTTTGCTCATTTTGAAGATTTTGACATTTTCACATGAAGTGTACAATCGGGCTGAAAATGCATTCAAAGCCATAAAAAGTTCATTTTGGCTCTCACACCTTAACTAAATGTTGTAGACTCAAACTTTTTGCTGTCATTAGTGTATTTTAGCAAAATGAAGATGATTCAAGCATTAATTTCATTGTGCTTTTGCTCATTTTGAAGATTTTGACATTTTCACCTGAAGTGTACAATTAGGGGCTGAAAACGCGTTTAAAGCAATAAAAAGTTCATTTTGGCTCTCACACCTTAACTAAATGTTGTAGACTCAAACTTTTTGCTGTCATTAGTGTATGTTAGCAAAATGAAGATGATTCAAGCATTAATTTCATTGTGCTTTTGCTCATTTTGAAGATTTTGACATTTTCACCTGAAGTGTACAATCAGGCTGAAAATGCATTTAAAGCCATAAAAAGTTCATTTTGGCTCTCACACCTTAACTAAATGTTGTAGACTCAAACTTTTTGCTGTCATTAGTATATGTTAGCAAAATGAAGATGATTCAAGCATTAATTTCATTGGGCTTTTGCTCATTTTGAAGATTTTGACATTTTCACCTGAAGTGTACAATCAGGCTGAAAATGCATTTAAAGCCATAAAAAGTTCATTTTGGCTCTCACACCTTAACTAAATGTTGTAGACTCAAACTTTTTGCTGTCATTAGTGTATTTTAGCAAAATGAAGATGATTCAAGCATTAATTTCATTGTGCATTTGCTCATTTTGAAGATTTTGACATTTTCACCTGAAGTGTACAATTAGGGGCTGAAAATGCATTTAAAGCCATAAAAAGTTCATTTTGGCTCTCACACCTTAACTAAATGTTGTAGACTCAAACTTTTTGCTGTCATTAGTGTATGTTAGCAAAATGAAGATGATTCAAGCATTAATTTCATTGTGCTTTTGCTCATTTTGAAGATTTTGACATTTTCACCTGAAGTGTACAATCAGGCTGAAAATGCATTTAAAGCCAAAAAAAGTTCATTTTGGCTCTCACACCTTAACTAAATGTTGTAGACTCAAACTTTTTGCTGTCATTAGTGTAATTTAGCAAAATGAAGATGATTCAAGCATTAATTTCATTGTGCTTTTGCTCATTTTGAAGATTTTGACATTTTCACCTGAAGTGTACAATTAGGGGCTGAAAACGCGTTTAAAGCCATAAAAAGTTCATTTTGGCTCACACACCTTAACTAAATGTTGTAGACTCAAACTTTTTGCTGTCATTAGTATATGTTAGCAAAATGAAGATGATTCAAGCATTAATTTCATTGTGCTTTTGCTCATTTTGAAGATTTTGACATTTTCACCTGAAGTGTACAATCGGGCTGAAAATGCATTTAAAGCCATAAAAAGTTCATTTTGGCTCTCACACCTTAACTAAATGTTGTAGACTCAAACTTTTTGCTGTCATTAGTGTATGTTAGCAAAATGAAGATGATTCAAGCATTAATTTCATTGTGCTTTTGCTCATTTTGAAGATTTTGACATTTTCACCTGAAGTGTACAATCAGGCTGAAAATGCATTTAAAGCCATAAAAAGTTCATTTTGGCTCTCACACCTTAACTAAATGTTGTAGACTCAAACTTTTTGCTGTCATTAGTGTATTTTAGCAAAATGAAGATGATTCAAGCATTAATTTCATTGTGCATTTGCTCATTTTGAAGATTTTGACATTTTCACCTGAAGTGTACAATTAGGGGCTGAAAATTCGTTTAAAGCAATAAAAAGTTCATTTTGGCTCTCACACCTTAACTAAATGTTGTAGACTCAAACTTTTTGCTGTCATTAGTGTATGTTAGCAAAATGAAGATGATTCAAGCATTAATTTCATTGTGCTTTTGCTCATTTTGAAGATTTTGACATTTTCACCTGAAGTGTACAATTAGGGGCTGAAAACGCGTTTAAAGCAATAAAAAGTTCATTTTGGCTCTCACACCTTAACTAAATGTTGTAGACTCAAACTTTTTGCTGTCATTAGTATATTTTAGCAAAATGAAGATGATTCAAGCATTAATTTTATTGTGCTTTTGCTCATTTTGAAGATTTTGACATTTTCACCTGAAGTGTACAATCGGGCTGAAAATGCATTTAAAGCCATAAAAAGTTCATTTTGGCTCTCACACCTTAACTAAATGTTGTAGACTCAAACTTTTTGCTGTCATTAGTGTATGTTAGCAAAATGAAGATGATTCAAGCATTAATTTCATTGTGCTTTTGCTCATTTTGAAGATTTTGACATTTTCACCTGAAGTGTACAATTAGGGGCTGAAAACGCGTTTAAAGCAATAAAAAGTTCATTTTGGCTCTCACACCTTAACTAAATGTTGTAGACTCAAACTTTTTGCTGTCATTAGTGTATTTTAGCAAAATGAAGATGATTCAAGCATTAATTTCATTGTGCTTTTGCTCATTTTGAAGATTTTGACATTTTCACCTGAAGTGTACAATCGGGCTGAAAATGCATTTAAAGCCATAAAAAGTTCATTTTGGCTCTCACACCTTAACTAAATGTTGTAGACTCAAACTTTTTGCTGTCATTAGTGTATGTTAGCAAAATGAAGATGATTCAAGCATTAATTTCATTGTGCTTTTGCTCATTTTGAAGATTTTGACATTTTCACCTGAAGTGTACAATCAGGCTGAAAATGCATTTAAAGCCATAAAAAGTTCATTTTGGCTCTCACACCTTAACTAAATGTTGTAGACTCAAACTTTTTGCTGTCATTAGTGTATTTTAGCAAAATGAAGATGATTCAAGCATTAATTTCATTGTGCTTTTGCTCATTTTGAAGATTTTGACATTTTCACCTGAAGTGTACAATCAGGCTGAAAATGCATTTAAAGCCATAAAAAGTTCATTTTGGCTCTCACACCTTAACTAAATGTTGTAGACTCAAACTTTTTGCTGTCATTAGTGTATTTTAGCAAAATGAAGATGATTCAAGCATTAATTTCATTGTGCTTTTGCTCATTTTGAAGATTTTGACATTTTCACCTGAAGTGTACAATTAGGGGCTGAAAACGCGTTTAAAGCAATAAAAAGTTCATTTTGGCTCTCACACCTTAACTAAATGTTGTAGACTCAAACTTTTTGCTGTCATTAGTGTATGTTAGCAAAATGAAGATGATTCAAGCATTAATTTCATTGTGCTTTTGCTCATTTTGAAGATTTTGACATTTTTACCTGAAGTGTACAATCAGGCTGAAAATGCATTTAAAGCCATAAAAAGTTCATTTTGGCTCTCACACCTTAACTAAATGTTGTAGACTCAAACTTTTTGCTGTCATTAGTGTATTTTAGCAAAATGAAGATGATTCAAGCATTAATTTCATTGTGCTTTTGCTCATTTTGAAGATTTTGACATTTTCACCTGAAGTGTACAATCGGGCTGAAAATGCATTTAAAGCCATAAAAAGTTCATTTTGGCTCTCACACCTTAACTAAATGTTGTAGACTCAAACTTTTTGCTGTCATTAGTGTATTTTTGCAAAATGAAGATGATTCAAGCATTAATTTCATTGTGCTTTTGCTCATTTTGAAGATTTTGACATTTTCACCTGAAGTGTACAATCGGGCTGAAAATGCATTTAAAGCCATAAAAAGTTCATTTTGGCTCTCACACCTTAACTAAATGTTGTAGACTCAAACTTTTTGCTGTCATTAGTGTATGTTAGCAAAATGAAGATGATTCAAGCATTAATTTCATTGTGCTTTTGCTCATTTTGAAGATTTTGACATTTTCACCTGAAGTGTACAATCAGGCTGAAAATGCATTTAAAGCCATAAAAAGTTCATTTTGGCTCTCACACCTTAACTAAATGTTGTAGACTCAAACTTTTTGCTGTCATTAGTGTATTTTAGCAAAATGAAGATGATTCAAGCATTAATTTCATTGTGCTTTTGCTCATTTTGAAGATTTTGACATTTTCACCTGAAGTGTACAATCACGCTGAAAATGCATTTAAAGCCATAAAAAGTTCATTTTGGCTCTCACACCTTAACTAAATGTTGTAGACTCAAACTTTTTGCTGTCATTAGTGTATTTTAGCAAAATGAAGATGATTCAAGCATTAATTTCATTGTGCTTTTGCTCATTTTGAAGATTTTGACATTTTCACCTGAAGTGTACAATTAGGGGCTGAAAACGCGTTTAAAGCAATAAAAAGTTCATTTTGGCTCTCACACCTTAACTAAATGTTGTAGACTCAAACTTTTTGCTGTCATTAGTGTATGTTAGCAAAATGAAGATGATTCAAGCATTAATTTCATTGTGCTTTTGCTCATTTTGAAGATTTTGACATTTTTACCTGAAGTGTACAATCAGGCTGAAAATGCATTTAAAGCCATAAAAAGTTCATTTTGGCTCTCACACCTTAACTAAATGTTGTAGACTCAAACTTTTTGCTGTCATTAGTGTATTTTAGCAAAATGAAGATGATTCAAGCATTAATTTCATTGTGCTTTTGCTCATTTTGAAGATTTTGACATTTTCACCTGAAGTGTACAATTAGGGGCTGAAAATGCATTTAAAGCCATAAAAAGTTCATTTTGGCTCTCACACCTTAACTAAATGTTGTAGACTCAAACTTTTTGCTGTCATTAGTGTATTTTAGCAAAATGAAGATGATTCAAGCATTAATTTCATTGTGCTTTTGCTCATTTTGAAGATTTTGACATTTTCACCTGAAGTGTACAATCGGGCTGAAAATGCATTTAAAGCCATAAAAAGTTCATTTTGGCTCTCACACCTTAACTTAATGTTGTAGACTCAAACTTTTTGCTGTCATTAGTGTATTTTAGCAAAATGAAGATGATTCAAGCATTAATTTCATTGTGCTTTTGCTCATTTTGAAGATTTTGACATTTTCACCTGAAGTGTACAATCGGGCTGAAAATGCATTTAAAGCCATAAAAAGTTCATTTTGGCTCTCACACCTTAACTAAATGTTGTAGACTCAAACTTTTTGCTGTCATTAGTGTATTTTTGCAAAATGAAGATGATTCAAGCATTAATTTCATTGTGCTTTTGCTCATTTTGAAGATTTTGACATTTTCACCTGAAGTGTACAATTAGGGACTGAAAACGCGTTTAAAGCAATAAAAAGTTCATTTTGGCTCTCACACCTTAACTAAATGTTGTAGACTCAAACTTTTTGCTGTCATTAGTATATTTTAGCAAAATGAAGATGATTCAAGCATTAATTTTATTGTGCTTTTGCTCATTTTGAAGATTTTGACATTTTCACCTGAAGTGTACAATCGGGCTGAAAATGCATTTAAAGCCATAAAAAGTTCATTTTGGCTCTCACACCTTAACTAAATGTTGTAGACTCAAACTTTTTGCTGTCATTAGTGTATGTTAGCAAAATGAAGATGATTCAAGCATTAATTTCATTGTGCTTTTGCTCATTTTGAAGATTTTGACATTTTCACCTGAAGTGTACAATCAGGCTGAAAATGCATTTAAAGCCATAAAAAGTTCATTTTGGCTCTCACACCTTAACTAAATGTTGTAGACTCAAACTTTTTGCTGTCATTAGTGTATTTTAGCAAAATGAAGATGATTCAAGCATTAATTTCATTGTGCTTTTGCTCATTTTGAAGATTTTGACATTTTCACCTGAAGTGTACAATTAGGGGCTGAAAATGCATTTAAAGCCATAAAAAGTTCATTTTGGCTCTCACACCTTAACTAAATGTTGTAGACTCAAACTTTTTGCTGTCATTAGTGTATGTTAGCAAAATGAAGATGATTCAAGCATTAATTTCATTGTGCTTTTGCTCATTTTGAAGATTTTGACATTTTCACCTGAAGTGTACAATCAGGCTGAAAATGCATTTAAAGCCAAAAAAAGTTCATTTTGGCTCTCACACCTTAACTAAATGTTGTAGACTCAAACTTTTTGCTGTCATTAGTGTATTTTAGCAAAATGAAGATGATTCAAGCATTAATTTCATTGTGCTTTTGCTCATTTTGAAGATTTTGACATTTTCACCTGAAGTGTACAATTAGGGGCTGAAAACGCGTTTAAAGCCATAAAAAGTTCATTTTGGCTCTCACACCTTAACTAAATGTTGTAGACTCAAACTTTTTGCTGTCATTAGTATA